>NC_140920.1:4822037-4950536 GCF_045865225.1 Trachurus japonicus | reverse complement strand
GTGGCTCAGATAACATTCTCTGGAAACAGAAAGTGAAACTTATTGACTTTGACGCCGGTTGTAGAGGAGAAATGGCGCAGCAAATGAATCTGGATCAAGGAAAATGGAGCTGTTCGATCTGTCTGGATCTTCTAAAGGAGCCAGTGACTATTCCCTGTGGACACAGCTACTGTATGAGCTGTATTAAAAACTACTGGGGTGAAGATGATCAGAAGAACACATGCAGCTGCCCTCAGTGCAGACAGAGCTTCACACCGAGGCCAGCCCTGATGAAAAACACCATGTTAGCAGAGTTAGTGGAGGAACTGAAGAACGTAGGACTGAAAGCTGCTTCACCTGATCACTCCTACGCTGGACCTGGAGACGTGGCCTGTGACTTCTGCACTGGGAGGAAGCTGAAAGCCTTCAAGTCCTGTCTGGTGTGTATGGCCTCTTACTGTGAGCAGCACCTTCAGCCTCACTACGACGTAGCTCCACTGAAGAAACACATGCTGGTCCAAGCGTCTTCAAAACTTCTGGAGAACATCTGTCCTCACCATAATGAGGTGATGAAGATTTTCTGCCGCACTGATCAGCAGTGTATCTGTTATCTCTGCTCCATGGATGAACACAAAGGCCACGACACAGTCTCAGCTGTAGCAGAAAGGGCTGAGAAACAGAAGGAGCTCGGGCTGAGTCGTCAAAACATCCAACAGAGAATCCAGGACAGAGAGAAAGATGTGAAGGTGCTTCAACAGGAGGTGGAGACCATCAATCTCTCTGCTGATGAAGCTGTTAGTAACAGTGAGAAGACCTTCACCCACTTGATCCAACTCATTGAGAAAAGAAGGTCTGAGGTGAAGCAGCAGATCAGATCTCAACAGGAAACTGAAGTGAGTCGAGTCAAAGAGCTGGAGGAGAAGCTGCAGCAGGAGATCACTGAGCTGAGGAGGAAAGACTCTGGTCTGGAGCAGCTGTCAATCACAGAGGACTACCTCCATTTTCTAAACAACTACCCCTCTCTGTCACATCTGGGTGAAGCATCAGATTTATTCAGCATCACTCAACAATCTCAGACGTATTTTAAGGAAGTGACGGCAGCAGTGTCAGAGGCCAGAGATAAACTGCAGGCTGTTCTCAATGAGGAGGGGTCAAAGGTCTCAGTGAAAATTACTAGAGTGGAAGTTTTACAGCTGCAGAGAGAACCTCAGACCAGAGCTGAGTTCTTGAGATATTCAAAACAAATCATTTTGGATTCAAACACAGCAAACACACATTTGTCATTGAGTGACAGGAACAGAAAAGTAACTTACATGAGTGTGAACCAGCCATATCCAAGTCATCCAGACAGATTCACTGTGAATTACCAGGTCCTGAGTACAGAGGGTCTGACAGGACGTTGTTACTGGGAGGTGAAGTGGAGTGGTGACGTTTCTATAGCAGTTGCCTACAAGAACATCAAGAGAACAGGGACAGTGCATGAATGTGGATTTGGACACAATGACAAATCCTGGGCATTATACTGCTACAGTGGTGGTTATACATTCATACATAACAATAATGGTCCCCCCATCTCAGGCCCTCAGTCCTCCAGAATAGGAGTGTACCTGGATCACAGGGCAGGTACTCTGTCTTTCTACAGCATCACTGAAACCATGACTCTCCTCCACAGAGTCCAGACCACGTTCACTCAGCCTCTACATCCTGGACTCTGGCTCGATTTCGGTTCTGGACACACAGCTGAGTTGTGTGAGCTCAAGTAAACAGGAGTGTTTAATGTGATTCATCCATGATGCTGCAGTCGACTGTATTCAATTCAATTCAATTCAAAGAACTTTATTTTTCCGTTAGGAGCTTCATTTGTGGAAAAGCGTCAGTGCAAGTTTAAACAAGATAAATACATATAGATAAATACAAATGTTAAAAAGTTAAAAATACGAAACAAATGTTAAAAAGTATGTGTAGGTTTGTCTGCACTGATACAGACGGTCTTTCTTGGGTTTTCTTTAGTTTTGTTTGTTTCAAAAACACAATGAACTTGTAAATTGAAATTTTTTTAACTTGTTTTAATTTTCTACATTACTTGCGCTTAACATGTGGATTATATTATGGATGTGGAAAATATCAGCATGTGCAAAATGTCTATCAAAGATTATTGATCATATTAATCATCTGCCAGATGTTTGTATCATTATGAATATAATTTAGACGATTTATTGTTTATTCTGCTCTCTTTTATAGTGTGTATTGAAGTGTTGTTACTTTTACAACATTATACAAATAAATAAATCATTTCACAGTCACCTTTTGAACAGCAAACGTCTCATTCTTTATAAAAAAAAATTCAAACCATGTTTCACTTTATTATTTACACCTGCACTTCTCCTGATGTGACACAAAAGAATATCTGCTATGAAAAAAGTGAGCAGAGTTTCCTACCAGCATGTGTGAAGCTGAAGAAGCTGAAAAAGAGTGATTTAAAAAAAAAAAAAAAGGAAAAGCAAAACTGAGACAGCATTTCTATTTCTATTTCTTGTAGTGCTTGAAAACAACTGCTTTCATGTAAGGGCTTCATTAATAGTAAAAGGAATCAAAAAAATTCATAAGTTTGAGGCCAAAGGTCGTAATTGTTCACACAGACAATTCCACATTACTGCTAAATGTAAGGCCTAGTTTTTCTTTTCCTCAATAAAAGAAACAATCACAGCTATCTAAGTCAACATACAGTTCACTTACCATGAGTGTGACACTGTGTGAGGACTGCGGCCATCAGTGTGCAAATCTTTCCAAAACAACACACCCTGAACTAATTCCTTAAATGTAGCGCTGGCTGCCAAACCACAGGCCAGATGGCTGACCTGCTCACTAGTTAGTTGCATGAACTGGACGATTTCCCAAGTTGGTTCAATTCAAAATTGATTATGGGTCACAGAGATGTAACTACAGTTGACATCTCATTAGTTTTTTCTAGTATCATGAAAAAGAAAACAGCACATTCACATCAAGGAGCCACCTTTGTCTTTATTATTCAAATGGTTTTGATTAATACAGACTCTGTTGTTCAGAGGGAGTCAGTGAGTTGATGTGGATGAACACTCCATCATCTGTCAATCATATACACCAAGCTGGGTAACTGCATAAGAAGGGTTTTGCTTAAAAGTTACACAGGACGAGGAAACCTTGTGTAAAAGTCGTAATTGTAATTAAATTGTAGTTGTAATTAAAAAAAAAAAAATCAAAAAAAAAATCAAAAAGAAAAAAAAACATCTGTAGTGTGAAATATTTTTTCATCTTTTGACATATGATACATTTCTTTAGATTTACAAAAGTGCAAACAGATCATGTTCAGATCTCCTAAATATATAATAAGCCATGGCATGTGGGATTCAAACAGCCGCATCTGAAGTAGCACATTTTTTAGTGTTGGACCTCGGTGCCGTCGGTCGGCTACACAGGTACAGGATGAGGAATTTAAACATCACTGTTGTTTTTACATAAGTGGGAGAGATTTTCAATACAAGTCCTCAGCAATGAATATTGTAATGAGTATGGCACACACCTTTTGGTCCATCCAGAGACACACCCACATTTGTTTTGTTTTTTTGCTTAAATGCTTAAATAGGTCTCTGTACAAGGGTCAAGGGTTGGAGATACAGGAAGTATAATTATGATCATATCATTATTATTATTATAGAGGCTCTGGACAAATCCAAACGTGATGTTGTGTGTCAGTTCGTTGATCTGTGACCAGGAGACCAGTCACATCTGAGGCTTTATCACAAACATCAACATCAAATAGAGGAAAACAATATAAGTTTAGTTGTAAAAGTTTTACAGCTGTAAAACTGTGACTGCCTTATCAATCATCGTCAGTGGATTCAATGACACATTCAAGTCAACAAGTCTGATGTTTTGAATATAAATGTGTAACACAGTAATTCTTTGGGGGAGAGACAACATTACAAAACATCTCTTCCAAGTAAAGCCATGTTGTCTGTCTGGTCTCAAATGGTACAAAACTGACCCGTCTAGGTCAGAGTTTGTTGAATAAGTTGGGACGTTATAACAAAAGTCACAAAATCTAATCATAATCACCATGAAATAACATTTTAATAATATAACACCTCCTAGTTCAGGGATGTGATGCACACAAAGTGCTACGTTTAACATTTTGTTATTTTTTTAACTCAAAGACCACATCCCCCACAATCCTCCCTGCTGCTGCCTGTCCCGTCAAATTGTAGTGTGATGGACATTTGAGTTGTATTAAATGTCCATCTCATTACATTTTGAATTTATGAGTGGTGTGTAGTGTACAACGTTTCAAACTATAAAGCCAATGTAATGTGAACACAAAACTGGTCAAAGTTTCTTTAGTGAGGAGCAGATGTTGTCTTTGTCCTGTCTCTCCTCTTGTTATGTGATGATTTGATTTGTTTCCTGTTTGCTGCTCCTCACCTGTTTTATTTACTTCACTGACTGACATCTCATGTCTGAGCTCAGGCTTCATTAAAGACTTTGATTTTGAACTTTCACTTGGTTTCCTGTCTGATCTCTGAGTTTGAGTCAATCACCAGCTGCTTTATGACAGTTACACAGGCTCCATGTGTAGAGTCGATATTCTAACTCACTGCTCCTCTTCCTGACACAAACCAGCCTGACGACCTCTCCCTCCTCCTCCTGCTATCAGAGTTCAGCCTGTTCACTGTTCCCTCCCCTCTCACAGACACACCTCTTTACACAGGGGTGGGAACAAGTGACGTTTCAGAGCTGGTGTGGCTCAGAGAACAGCCTTTATCTGGAAACAGAAAGTGAAACTTATTGACTTGGACGACTGCTGTAGAGGAGAGATGGCGCAGCAAATGATTCAGCTGGATCGAGAAAAACTGAGCTGTTCGATCTGTCTGGATCTTCTAAAGGAGCCGGTGACTATTCCCTGTGGACACAGCTACTGTATGAGCTGTATTAAAAACCACTGGGGTGAAGATGATCAGAAGAGCAGCTGCCCTCAGTGCAGACAGAGCTTCACACCGAGGCCAGCCCTGGTGAAAAACACCATGTTAGCAGAATTCGTGGAGGAACTGAAGAAGGTAGGACTGAAAGCTGCTTCACCTGATCACTCCTATGCTGGACCTGGAGATGTGGCCTGTGACTTCTGCACTGGGAGGAAGCTGAAAGCCTTCAAGTCCTGTCTGGTGTGTATGGCCTCTTACTGTGAGCAGCACCTTCAGCCTCACTACGACGTAGCTCCACTGAAGAAACACACGCTGGTCCAAGCGTCTTCAAAACTTCTGGAGAACATCTGCCCTCGTCATAATGAGGTGATGAAGATTTTCTGCCGCACTGATCAGCAGTGTATCTGTTATCTCTGCTCCATGGATGAACACAAAGGCCACGACACAGTCTCAGCTGTAGCAGAAAGGGCTGAGAAACAGAAGGAGCTCGGGCTGAGTCGTCAAAAGATCCAACAGAGAATCCAGGACACAGAGAAAGATGTGAAGGTGCTTCAACAGGAGGTGGAGGCCATCAATCTCTCTGCTGATGAAGCTGTTAGTAACAGTGAGAAGACCTTCACCCACTTGATCCAACTCATTGAGAAAAGAAGGTCTAAGGTGAAGCAGCAGATCAGATCTCAACAGGAAACTGAAGTGAGTCGAGTCAAAGAGCTGGAGGAGAAGCTGCAGCAGGAGATCACTGAGCTGAGGAGGAAAGACTCTGGTCTGGAGCAGCTGTCAATCACAGAGGACCACCTCCATTTTCTAAACAACTACCCCTCTCTGTCAACTCTGGGTGAAGAAACAGATTTACTCAGCATCACTCAACAATCTCAGACGTATTTTAAGGAAGTGACAGCAGCAGTGTCAGAGGCCAGAGATAAACTGCAGGCTGTTCTCAATGAGGAGGGGTCAAAGGTCTCAGTGAAAATTACTGGAGTGGAAGTTTTACAGCTGCAGAGAGAACCTCAGACCAGAGCTGAGTTCTTGAGATATTCAAAACAAATCATTTTGGATTCAAACACAGCACACACACTTTTGTCATTGAGTGACAGGAACAGAAAAGTAACTTGGATGAGTGTGGACCAGTCATATCCAAGTCATCCAGACAGATTCACTAGATGGAAGCAGGTCCTGAGTACAGAGGGTCTGACAGGACGTTGTTACTGGGAGGTGAAGTGGAGTGGTTCGGTTTCTATAGCCGTTGCCTACAAGAACATCATGAGAATAGGGACAGGGGCAGTGTTTGGAAACACTGAGAAATCCTGGTCATTAAACTGCCACAGAGGTAGTTATAAATTTAGACATAACAGTAATGTTACCTCCATCTCAGGCCCTCAGTCCTCCAGAATAGGAGTGTACCTGGATCACAGGGCAGGTACTCTGTCTTTCTACAGCGTCACTGAAACCATGACTCTCCTCCACAGAGTCCAGACCACGTTCACTCAGCCTCTACATCCTGGACTCTGGTTTTTGGGTTCTGTTGGAGCCACAGCTGAGTTGTGTGAGCTCAAGTAAACAGTGGTGTTTAGTGTGATTCATCCATGATGCTGCAGTCGACTGTATGTGTAGGTTTGTCTGCACTGATACAGACAGTGATGGTTTTTCTTGGATTTTCTCTTATTTTGTTTGTTTCAACAACACAATGAACTTGTTTTAATTTTCTACTTTAGGATTAGATTATTTTGTTTGATGCAATTTGATCATTACTTGCACTTAACATGTGGATTATATTATGGATGTGGAAAATATCAGCGTGTGCAAAATGTCTATCAAAGATTATTGATCATATCATCTGCCAGATGTTTGTATCATTATAACTTTGATGATTTAATGTTTACTCTGCTCTCTTTTTAAGTGTGTGTTGAAGTGTTGTTACTTGGTCACAATTTTAGGGAGGTGTGAAAACTTATTGTACATAATGTAAATAATAATTGTACATAATACAAATAAATAAATAATTTCAGTCACCATTTGAACAGCAAACATCTCATTCTTTATAAAAATCACTCACACAAATCAATTTCTTTAATATGTTTCTTTTCCGCATTACTGCTAAATGTAAGGCCTAGTTTTTCTTTTCCTCAATAAGAGAAACAATCACAGCTATCTAAGTCAACATACAGTTCACTTACCATGAGTGTGACACTGTGTGTGTGCATCAGTGTGCAAATCTTTCCAAAACACACCCTGAACTAATTCCTTAAATGTAGCGCTGGCTGCCAAAACACAGGCCAGATGGCCGACCTGCTCACTAGTTAGTTGCATGAACTGGACGATTTCCCAAGTTGGTTCAATTCAAAATGAATTACGGATCACAGAGTTGTAACTACAGTTGACATCTCATTAGTTTTTCACAGTATCATGAAAAAGAAAACAGCACATTCACATCAAGGAGCCACCTTTGTCTTTATTATTCAAATGGTTTTGATTAATACAGACTCTGTTGTTCAGAGGGAGTCAGTGAGTTGATGTGGATGAACACTCCATCATCTGTCAATCATATACACCAAGCTGGGTAACTGCATAAGAAGGGTTTTGCTTAAAAGTTACACAGGACGAAGAAACCTTGTGTAAAAGTCGCCTGATGGGGCTTCATTTGTAATTAAAAAAAAAAAAAATTGAAAAGAAAAAAAGAAAAAAAAAACATCTGTAGTGTGAAATCTTTTTTCATCTTTTGACATATGATACATTTCTTTAGATTTACAAAAGTGCAAACAGATCATGTTCAGATCTCCTAAATATATAATAAGCCATGGCATGTGGGATTCAAACAGCCGCATCTGAAGTAGCACATTTTTTAGTCTTGGACCTCGGTGCCGTCGGTCGGCTACACAGGTACAGGATGAGGAATTTAAACATCACTGTTGTTTTTACATAAGTGGGAGAGATTTTCAATACAAGTCCTCAGCAATGAATATTGTAATGAGTATGGCACACACCTTTTGGTCCATCCAGAGACACACCCACATTAGTTTTTTTGCTTAAAAATGCTTAAATAGGTCTTTGTGTGGATATACAATGTGCACTGCTGTGTAGCCCCCCCCAGTCTCCCACCCGCCCCCTTTCCTCATTCATGCTGTTATCGGTTGAAGGTCATATATCGTCATGGCAATACTGGACTTGACTGTACAAGGGTCGAGGGTCAGAGTTTACAGGAAGTAGTCTGGGGTGCGACGAGTGACGTGCGGCTCCCCTCTGCGAGGCGCTGGGTCAAACTGCAAGCTGGGTGGGAAAAATTAAACAATTATTTTCAAGTCTTACATAATTTTTGTGGTTTCGATCCGTGTTAACCGTCTGTATTTTGTATATTTGATGCTTATTTTTACTTACTACTTTTTTTTTGTTATTGTACAGCGCTTTGGTTAGTGCTGTTGTTTTTAAATGTGCTTTATAAATAAATTTGTATTGTATATCCTAAATGGGGCTGCAACTTACAATTATTTTCGTTATAGAAACGATTAATCGATTAGTTTTTTGGACAAAAAATTGTTTAAAAATGTTGAATAATATCAATCAGTGTTTCCCAAACCACAAGGTGACGTTCTCAAATGTCTTGTTTTGTCCACAAACCAAAGAGAAACTCAGTTTATTGTGATAAAGGAATAAAGGAACCAGAAATATTCACATTTAAGAAGCTGAAATCAGTTTGGACTCAGTTTGGTTTTTCTTAAAACTGATTATTCGATTATCAAAATAGTTGACGATTAATTTAATAATCAATTATTGTTGTAGCTCTAATCTAAAGTATAATACGTATTGGTATTTATATATTTTGCATGTAATTAGAGTTTAGCAAAGGCTGCAGCTTTATTTCATGAGAAAAAAAAGACTCTCATGCTTTAGCTTTTAACTTCCAAGAACATGCAACAAATAATCATAATACACTTTCTCACAGCAGGCAATGCATACTTACAATGAGTATTTGAGGGTGTCATCTAATTCCATGATAGCTGCCTGGTTGCCACAGCGATAGCAGTAGTTGGGAGCACTGAATATTGTCACCACGTTCCTCTCATGGCACCAGTTGTAACCCTGGGGAGAGCAGATGTATTATTCACTGGAGATGTATAATTCAGGGGGGAAAAAAGTGCTACTGTAATGCACTATAATCTAAAGTGCACTTGAACTCAGCATGACACAGCTAGATGGTGGTGCAACTGTTGTCATTTTGTTTTCCTGCAGCAGTGGGAGCAGTTGTCCAAGTCTATGTACTGTGACGGCCGCCTGCTCACATAACCAACAGTAATCCAGGCGTCTATAATAAACAACCACAGTGACTTTTCTAATCAATCAGCCACTGTGGCCAGTTGACATAGATTGGTAACCCTCTAATTTACAATACAGGCCGTTAAGTACGTCATAATGTCTAGAAATAGCCTAGAAGCAACGCTAAATTTCATAGTAATGTCGAGAAATAAAGCCAAGGAACAACGATTGATTGCGTAGAAATAGCCCAGAAATAACAGTCAGTTGGTGGTGAAAAATTCTGTCCTTTCCCAAAAAATTAAAATCATGAAAAGCATGTGTAACCTTTTGCCTTTATGAAAAACAGGACATTACTATGAAATTGACCGTTATTTCTAGGCTATTTCTTGACATTTCTAAGCAATTAAGTTAACTAAAGGGTCACCCATAAATCTAGTTTCCTATCCCAGACTCAATGCAACTGGACTGACAACAAGATGAAACGCACCTCCATAACCAGCTGGTGGGCACGGGACACCAGTGTGAGGCGGTTGGCGTGGTTGAACGTCTCCGAGATGTCCTGACCGAACGTGTAGCCGGCTCCTCGAGGAGAGATGCCCCAGCCGCCGCGGTCGTCTGGGTCTGACCACAGCAGGTCGCACATGGGACCCTGAGGAAGAGGAGGCAGAGAGGAAGAAGACACGGTGCTTTTAATGAACTGGTTATAATCGAGTGATGACAGTTATCTTCAAATCCTTCTGCTTTGATAATAGCAGACATATCTAAGTATTATCTTTACCTCATGTGGCACTTCCTGTAAACGGTCCAGTGCTCTAATATGATCCAATGTATCTATGGACGGTGACAGGCCTCCATGAAGGCAGAAAATCTGGAGGGACAAGAAGAAGAGGAAAGTTTTAAAAACCAGTCAAGTCACTGTTCAGTCCCTGCACAAGAGTGAATCTATATTTATAAGAGTGGTGCCAGCCCACATGTATTCTCACCTGAGAGTCTACCAAGGCAGTGAGGGGGAGGTAATCGAACAGGTCTGTGAAGTACTTCCAAACATTGGCGTTACCATATTTCCTTAGGCACTCGTCATAGAAGCCGTACACTTGTGTGATCTGTCTGCTCTCGTGGTTTCCTCTGAGGATTGTGATGCGCTCCCGGAAGCGTACCTGAAACACCAGCACACAGCAGAGAGAGATGTTGGGTTTTGTTTTTTTTTCCCTCCTGGAGAGACCTGTTACATTTCTATTCTGGAGTAGGGATGTCACGATACTTGATTTCACAATTAACTGTGATATTAAACGCCACCATTTTTTTTAAAATCGTAAAGGTTCCTAAATACGTCACTTTACAACAAAGATGATGTTGGAACCATGTCGGCAGATGAGCGCAACGCGCACGGAACGAAAACAAAGTTCACAACAACCGCGTGTGTAACTTTGTTTTCGTTCTGTGCGAGTTGCAGACGGAGACGTGTGCGAGTGGTAAAGTTTGGCAGAGGAAACCGGTTCCCTCCAAACAAACGTATTAAGTCGACAACGGCTCGTTAGCCTGTTAAACAAGGAGGAAATATGTCTGATATGTATCACCACCTGCGTGACCCCCACCCGGCTTTGTATGCCAAAGTAAAGGTAATTTAACCTAGTTACTGTGTATTTATTACATTAAAGTCAATTTACCTAACGTAACTCTGAATTGGTAGGAATTTAAAATGTTAGTGTGTCATTTGAAAGAAAAAAAACTTTTGAATACTTCAAACAATTCCTCTGAAGGGTTAATAATTGGTCCGATATAAATAGATACTTTAAATATTTTGTTTATATAATTCGGAATTGACATATTTGATTTCACACATTCACAGTGTTGTAAATTAGTTTAATATAATAATCGTCATAATCGGGATAATTTCTCTGACAATAATCATACCAAGAAAATCCATAATCGTGACATCCCTATTCTGGATCAAGACTAATCTTTAATCTTTAATCGTCACTCACCTTAAGTGCTACTAGTAAAGTGACGGTTTCTACAGAGTAGTACCCTCTGTCCACGTAGTCGCCCATGAACAAATAGTTTGTGTCTGGAGATTTCCCTCCGATTTTGAACAGCTCCATGAGATCGTGGAACTGGCCGTGGACGTCCCCGCACACCGTCACCGGACATCTCACCTCCTGGACGTTTGACTCCTTGGTGAGGATCTCTTTTGCCTGAAGAAACAAAACAAAACAAAACACACCATTAGTTGAAAAAAATAGAAGATATGAAGTAGTCACTGCCATTTTTACTTTTATAACATTTTCCCCTACTTTATGTAACGTGTGCTACTTTACTGCATTGTACTCATTCAGATGCAGCAGCGTCCTTGTGACCCTGCATCGTAATCACATGCTCCATACACTGTAATTTTCTATCTCGCTCTTTGTTCTCCATCTTTATTTCTGGGAACAGACAATTTCCTGTCTCTTCGCCTCTTCACACAATTTCCACATCAGCCTGCAGAGGGGTCTACATTAAGATGCTGCGCAGTGATTACAACACAACCCCCCCCCAACATCACCACCATAATCTCTCCAAGGAAATAAGCCCCTGTCTGTGTGTCTGTGTGTGTGTGTCTAGTTTCCTGTGGGCCTGCTCTGCAGCACTTGGAAGGAAAGCTCTGGTTGCACTGCAACATCTGAAAATCAATCAGTGCGATGCTCCTAAAGCCGAGGAGTGGAGAGCGGTGGTGAACAGGCGCTGGTGTTTCTGGATGAAACGCTTGGTTTATTTCTTCCCGAGGAGTGAGCTACAGCTGGGAGAGTCGGCCCCTGCTAGAAAAAAAAAAGTCAATTTGAACTAAAAGAAGAGTATGACTCAGTGCGTGGCCTGCAGCAGAGGTAGTGTTTTTGTTTGTTTTAGAGGAAACACTTGGTAACTGCTGTCAGCTGATTCAATTGCAATCGAGAGATAGTCACAACACTGATGGAGCTCTCAAAATATGGAGAGGATTTTCTTCTGCAGGTCAGCTGATCAGGATAAAAATAGGCCACATGGCGTCATTTGGCTTTGTTTAAAAAAACGGCCACCTGTGTGTGAGCTGTGACAGATTCTCCTCATTTCACAGGCAGCTCTGGGCTCAGTCAGTGGGAGGGAGTTGGTTCCTGTTCCAACGCTCTTATCAGAAAAATGCCAGGATGTGTGGCCCACATGCAGCCACATGGCATCGTCACAGAGCACAGAGCGTTGACGTGGTGTTACTCAGCCAACCATCCATCCACACTCCACACACCCACGATGAGACGACAGGAGAGACGGTGTAAGAAATAAGTTGAGGAGGAAACGACAGCTTTCTCATTTTTAAATTTGCTACAGCCTGAGTCCTGACAGACCTGTTATTACACTAATAAATCCCCCGTCCCCATCATGCTTTAGAGAAGCGCTCTTTCCGACAGTTGTGCCTTATTTTGTACATGATTGTTTCTATTTTTATTCCTCTCTCACCCCCACAACTCTGATTTAAAGATGTGCACCCTCATGCTGGCAATCCATCCAACACTACCAACTCACAGTCGCTAGTTTTATCGCTTCTTTGGAAAAGAAATCCTTAGTGCAGAGCTCTGGTAGCTGATGTCACCATGTGATAAATAATCCACTCCATCTTTTCCAGGATATTTGACTGTTTTTTCTTCTTATTTTCCATGACTGGAAAATTAGTCAGCCATTTTCCAGGTTTTCCAGGATGTGTGGGAACCCTGGTTTATGATTCAAAAGTGAAGAGGGTTGATTTCTCTTCCATTTAAAGAGAAAAGCAAGTGTTATCTTAATCATTTTCAATAAGCTGCTGACTCATGATTGTGCAGCCAAAGTTAAAAATAGGGGAAACCTTTAAAAAGTACTTATACTAAATCTGGAGACCCACAACAAGGCCTATTCCTGGACTCAGTGCATCTTGGCAGGATGGTCTGACCGGACCGAGGGGGGGGTCGGTCAGCTGGATGAGCTCTTTTAAGAAGCTTGGGAGCGAAACAAAGCTCCGAGGTGAATGACCACCACCAGATATCAGCGACTTCCTGAGCTGGGGGGGGGCGAGGGGGGATCACACACCGACCACACCAGCTGTTTGTACTGATTCTAGAGAAAAGGTCACTGTCCATCCACAATAGGCCGGAGCCAGAGAGAGTAGGGAGGTTGTTGTGTCCACCCAGTGTGCTTCATATAATTGTTATCAACAGAACGGACTCGTTGAACGCCACCGTCCATCTGAACGTTTTCACAACACTGACCCATTTGGAAAAAACAACACAACAAAACAAACGTGCCACCGGGTGAGAGGGACAGAGCGTCGACATTGACCGAGTGCTCGCACGCCTGCAGCAGATGGGACAGAGAGAGAGAGACAGACCCACAGTGACCTGGACAGGGCTGCAGCGGCTGCACAACGCTGACCTATATTACACACACACACACGCACACACACACACACACAGGCTACACACCCTCCACGTGCCCACACCACCATGTGGCAGGAGGCCGCTCAGACGCTCCAGATGACAGATTGACCAGGGCGACCAACTCTAAAGCAATCGAGCCGCTAATCCAGGGAGAATATTCTACATGCCTGCGTTAGAGTGGAACGGAAATATAGTTTTCTAACCCCCCATCCCGTTTCATTTCATCCCCTCCTCATTACTCTGAGTGAGATGAGAGGAAATGAACAAACACAGGCAGGCAAAATCCACATGAAGTGGGCCAGGTCAGTCTGTCTGAGGTCGCTCCTTCCTGCTCACTGTTGGACGCTTTGAACTGACGTCATTAAATATAACTTGTTGAACTTGTTGGGCTGCAACTAACGATTACCGGTACTTTCATTATCAATTAATCGATTAGTTGTTTGGTCAATAAAATGTTAAAAAATGTCAATCAGTGTTTCTCAAACCACAAGATGACGCCCTCAAATGTCTTGTGTGTTGTCCACAAACCAAAGAGAAACTCAGTTTATTGTCATGAAGGAACAAAGAAACCAGAAATATTCACATTTAAGAAGCTAAAATCAGAAAATTTGGACTTTTTTTTTCTTTAAAAAACCCTTCTCAAACCATTATTGGATTATCAAAATAGTTGACGATGAATTGAATCATTGTTTCTTGTGCAATTAATCGATTAATTGTTGCAGCTCTAAAAGAATGCATTCATCACCCATGAACTATCCACGTCCACTTAGCCCCATTTTAAAAAAAATCTAAATTGCTTTAGGTCAGATATAAAGAAACTTCTGTGATCCATATCCATTTGAAAAACAGATAAGTGGGAAAAATATATGGATTTAAACAGAAGTACAGCAGCCCAATCAAAGACAATAAACTTCAAGTGCCACCTCCTCCACTGCTGCTAATTCATTTTGAACATCCTCTAAAAGTCCCTTTGCCAGTGCGTGACACAGTATCCGGCTTGCAGCTCTGTAACCCTACACCGACTGTGTGAGTAATATATTCAGTGACACATTAGACATCACCTCTGTGTCCTAAATTGGCTCAAATGATTATAACTTGCTTAATATGCACTTTGCATGAGGCAAGCAGACTGGCAACTTGGTCTTATAAATGACTGACTGACTATTGATTTTCATTTCCATCCAGTTTTCCGGCTCATCTTTATTGAAAACCCTGCAGTGCATAAATAAACTTATTCATACTGTTGCACATTCTTGTAAAAAATACAGCAATTTAATCCATTTCCATTAAACATAAAACTGAATTAAGATCTATGATATGAATTATTACAACTGATGTAATGTGACGTCTTTTTACCTCACTATCCAAGCTTGGATTTAGTGATTACCTCATAGCTCAAGTATGTGAAAGAGCCATTTATTCATGAGGCAGCATGTCACATCTGATGCCTTTGATAGCGGTCCAGCAGCGGTGAATTAAAAAGATGAGTGTAGATGTGACGTAAGCGCCTCGCCCACAGTGCTGTGTAGCAGAAGAGACCTCGGAGCGGCTGCAGGGAGGAACCCTCGGCCCAGATTACAGCCGCCGCTGGCCGAGACATTAGACGCCACACAGTCAACAAACTGCTTAGTCGAGTGCTGAGAAGTGAAGTCAGCATCCCCCACCCCCGCCCCCCCACACCGCCACCGGCTGCCGCAATATAATCCCATTAAAGTGAGATAACACAGCCAAAGGTTCTGGTGTAGACAACTTGGGTCAAATAAAGCTTAACAACTGGGCAAAACTACGACCACAAGCGATGACCTCACTCAATACGTTTAGGTTAAGCGTCTTCCCGACGGCGGCGCAATAATCAGTGTGTAACATCAGCACCACAACAATGTCGCTGTTGTCAGCTTTTCTACTGCGAGTTTTGTCAACAACAACGACATTTTAATCAGCGTCAGACATTTTGCCTGAGTTGTTGATGAGGATCACTCTGCTGCTGCTGCTGCTGCTGCTGCTGCTGCTGCTGCATACTAATTGTTGCTCACTAAAGTAAAATAGTGACATCAGTAAAAAAACAAACCTTTTTTTTTCCCCTTTACATTTTCAGCCCAGACAAGCTGCATCAAACTGGTTTCGACACAGACGAAGGTCAAACAACACTTCACTTTTCCAAGTCGGCCAACTATCACCACCACATGACCTAATGATTACATCACGCTGACACACATCAGATGATGACATATGATATTTATGTTGTGTGAAATCAGGATTTTCTATTTCCTATTCATGACTGTGACATTTCTGCCTTTTGTATAATGTCTCTGTGTATTTATATATCTGACTGTCCTCTGTGTACAGAACTCTGTGTCCCCACTTGAAGATGATTTACCTAACACAAGAAGAGACAAATGAATTGGATCCAGCCTGAGTGGTTACTAGTAAACGGCGCCTCGTGAGGCAAAGTATCAAATGAACAAAGACATAAACAACAAGGGTTTGACCCTGAAAAGAAGGAAACGACGTCTGAAGGGTTATGCAACTCTCAGAAGGTTGATTTTTTGAATAGAAGAAAAAACAACAGGTCATGGAGAGAGGATATGTCTGTGTGAAACCAACGGTTTTTTGTTTTTTTTCTTACATCTGATTAAATTTACTCTCTGTAATTGCCGAGGACATAAAACCCATTTCCAGCGAACAGAGCATCGTCTGCAGTCGCCTAATTTAAACCTGTCCACCAGATCAAACACTATCACCCGATCAAACGGATGACGTCGTCAGACACGACTCTGTACGTGAGCAGTATATTTGCAAAACACATCTAGAGCCTTGAGGGAGAGGGAGAGAGACACTGCAATGCTGAAACTGGAAAATATTCTGCACCGATTCTGATTAACGGGGACAAAGCTTATAGGTTTTCCGTCGTCTCTGCTACTGCTGCTGCTGCTGCTGCTGCTGCTGCTGCTGTTCTCTGGACCTCAGACAGGAACTCTGGTATGTTCTGCCTTTTTCTGGAGACGGCTGGAAAGAAGGAGTCGAGAAAAAAAAAAAAAAAAGGAAAAGCAAGCACATCTCATTCCTCCACACCCCCATACATCCCAAAAACAGAGCCAGCCGTTCTCTGAGTCACAATGAACAGTGTTATCCTGAGTCACACACTCTGATCCCCCTTAGCAACAAAAAAGCTTTGATGGTGTTTAGTGATGCAACGCACAATCAATCATAACCCCTGCTATTTTTACACCAGGGGAGGGAGGATGTTGTGTAGGTACACTCTGCTCAAGATATTAAAGGAATTCACGGGGGGGGGCGGACGGATAAACGCAGGTAGACAGTAGCTGGGTTCATATCAGCTGTGACAATGATCCAGCCTCAGGGTGAGGAAGCTGTGTTGTGCAGTTTTCCTTCTTCCTCTCGACTACTTTTATGGCATCGCAGCTGCATTTAAGAGGGAACAGTGGAGAGCCAGAGGAAAGAAAAACACTATATAACTTGTGTAGCTTGTTGACTCACTGTGTTTCTTTTTTTTCCCCCATCGTATTTATATCTAATAACTGCTCACAAAGACAGATGTGTGTGTGGCCAAACGAAGGGCTGCCCACAGGCTTCACTAGTTTAACTTCTTGAGCTCACACAGGGCAGCCACAGCATGGACCACCACCCTCAAACCTCACCCTCACCCTGGCCTAGTTTGGGGTTTCAACCCATGGCGAGAAATATTGTTGAATAATGCATTTTAAAAACTAGTGGGAAACTGGATGTAGCAAAGCTGAAGGGAAGAGAGAAAACAGGGATTAACGAGCCACTTGAGAATAGCGTGCCCTTAACCTTCAGTGAACAGCGCTCAGTCCAAACATGGTAGCGTGTCTAGTTTTTGTGTCCTTCTAAGAGCTGGGAGGGAATATACTGTAGCTGCTGCACTTATAGAATGAAAAACCATTACAGCTGAAAACATCTGTCCAAATAAAGTCTCTGTTATCAGGGTTTAATTAACTGCAAATCTGAGCTGATGGAAAACAGGAAACAAATTCATCATTAGCAGCACCGGTGACCATTACATAAAGCTGCAAAACAGAAACATAGGCTATAGCCTAGGTTTTAATGATTTGCTACAAAAAATAAAGAATTAGCTACATAAAGATCCAGGGAAAAGAAAGATCTGAAATCTTCCTTTAAGCCCATGTATCTAGAGCTGGGGGTGTCAGCGGGTGGTCTGAGCAGAGAGGATATTCAGGAATGACTGGCATTAAGCTCCAGCTCAGACCAGAGAAGTCTGCAGAGTCAGCTGGCCACATACCAGCCGGAGGAGGAGCAGAGCAGAAATATCATGGTTGACTGATAATATAAGAATCATCTTGTATTCACTGTGTAGTTTATAGGCCTAGTCTTGAATAACTAGAAAAGTTAAACTAAATAAAAGTTCAACCATCCCATCATCCACCATGTGTTGACAACAACTATGTGATCACACAGGAACCAGAAGTAAGTCCATCCATTACAAAAGCAGCATTAAGTGAGAGGTTAGTGGCCACCTCCATTAGTCTCTGTGCTGAACAATTATATCCTCTAACATGGAAAAAGTAAAACCAGAAACCAGAGCAGAGGTTTATTAGGGGGTCGCAGGTAATGTTTGCCACTCATGTGATCTCATCTCATCTTTGGACCATGAAGTCATGTAAAAGTTTGAAAATTGACTAAATTATGGCCTAGTAAACAAGCTGACCTCACTGTTGCCTTTGGAGGTAAATGAGAAGCTAGATGAGGAACAGAGATCAGTGGTTGAGCTGCAACTCTCTTGGAAAATGCAGAGTAATCATACGTAATATTCACGTGAAAATGTGATAAAGCACCTTTATCTCAGTTGTACAGCTGTTCATCACTCTGCGGTTTTAAATCGCCTCTCATTATATAGGGACATATATAACTTTAGGACAGGCCATGAGACTAACTGTTGTTTACTAGGAGCACACCCCAGAAGTCGACTTGCAAAGCAAATATTAACATTTCCTTTTAATTCATGATCCTCACACACATTGGCCTGCCACCTGTAATGACAAATACCAGATTCTTTGAGTCGCCCCTTCACATTTCACCAGTGTATCTCCCCTTTTAACCACATATCTGTTTGCATACAGACATCATGGGATGAAACGTACAGTGATAAATGAGCAGTCAGTGACTACACAATGCTAAGTGGAGTTTAACAGCTACACGAGGCTAAAAGAGATGCTACAGGTCACAGTGACAGTGGCAGTAAATGAGGTATGTGACTTGAATTCACAGTATGGCCGGCTGAGGCTGACCCTGTCTGGGCTAACTGCCTGGAGACCCCTCGCTACCCGACAACGAGTGAGTGTTTTTAATTAAAAACATACAGACACATTTAACAGACAAAAGTCCACATGTGCTAAAGCTAAGCGTGCGTTATGATTGTCAAATAAACGCACAGCGCAGTGAAATGTGGCTTCACATTAGGCGCCATTTTGAAGAATGTCTGGAAGGCGGCGGTAAGAAGGAGGAGGAGGGAGAAGGAGAAGACGTTGGTGACAGTTACTCAGGTTCATTTTTTGGTCTTTTTAATGTCTTACCTTTTCACATAGTGTCTTCACTTGTCCCTCCGACAGTTGTTTGCACTCGTTGAGCTGCTCGATCCACAGATCAAGTTCTTTCGTAAACGCCTTTTCGTCCATGTCTGTTGTGTGTTTTTCTTCGGGGTTTTGTCCGCAGTTTTGTTTCTTTGGTTATATTTAGTTAGTTAGTTTGTTTTGTTTTTCGTTGATTCGTTGGTTGTCGACTCCCTCGGCTCGAGGCGGTCGGGTCAGTTCCAGAGCTCAGCTCTCACGCTGCGGCCGCAGAAGGTGCTGGTTGCTCTCTGATGGTTAGAAGACGCATGGACCTCAGGCTGCCAGGTCGCTATGATTTGACTGAATTGAATCCGAGGAGAGGGAGGGAAGAGGGGGGAGTGACGTCACGTCAGTTTGTGATGGATCCACCCTGGAAACGAGCGCGTGGTGTCGAGCCGGCTCGACAGGAAGCGTTGCACTTCCGGTTCTTACCTTCTAAATAAAAGCACGACTGTTTAGTCAAATACAGTAATGCATGTTCAAAGGCGTATAAGATATTAAAATAGTATATTCATTTTTTCCCTTAAATTTTCAGTCAGAGGCGGGGCTCCAGACATTTTGCTCCCAATATTTGACAGTGCAAGTACATTTTTAATCCGCAAGTCATGTAGCCAGCCAGTAAATTTGCTTCTTTTTTTCAAAACACTGATGAAATGTGCAAGGGGTGACTCAAAGAATCTGAGATCTGTCATTACAGGTGTCAGGCCAATGTGTGTGAGGATCATGAATAAAAAGGAAATGTAAATATTTGCTTTGCAAGTCAACAGTGTGCACCCCTACATTTTCTGCTTGCTCTCCTTAAGTCTGGGGCCACTCGCTTCTAGTAATAAATGTCGGAGCCCTGAGAGGGGTTAATTTTTTGAAAATGCCATAATCTACACAAAATCTTCGGGGGGACTAAGAAGAACTGCACATGCACGATCGAGTAACACCTACTGTCTATTTAAGAATAAAATACATTTGTTTTTTCACCACTGATAGGCCTATAATGTATCATTAGTAGTAGTAGTAGGCTCAGTAGTAGGTATTTTGTTGTTGTTTTCATTATATAGGCCTAATTATTATTATTATAGCAGTTTCATCAGTAGGCTTAGTGTTTGTCATAGTGGGTCTGATTAATGTAGGCTATTTGCCTGTTTCTTTGTTTGTTGTTTCTTTGTGGTTATTTTAATCCTTTCCTTTTAACTTAAAGATGTGTCAACGTGTTCTTGCTATAGTGCAAAGTCTGTAATGGTTTTTAGAGGAAATTGGCAGATTTTTTCCTTTAAATAATTTTCCATATATCTGACAGTTCGGACTAGGATATGAAACAGAAACTTGCTAAAAGACCTTGTTTAAAACTTTTTCTCAGTGTGAATGCCGTCACATCCGGTCGCTCTGGCTGATTGTGTCCAGCTTTACGCACCAGCTCAGCGCGGCTCGGCACAAATAGCAACCGGAGAGCAATAACGGCAGCTCTGCGATTGGCTGAGCGCGCTGCTTCCTCTGCAGTTTGATTGGCCCACAGTTTAACAGAGAAGTTACTAACACACACCAGAGAGAATACATCACCGCTCCCTGTAAGCATGTTGTGAATTTTATGGTTTGGCCATGATGTCACTGTTTTATGTAGCCAAGCCCACACTAGGTAAACAAACCCGTGATACCCGACAGTCCACATTATTTTAGCCATGTACGCGCAGTTTATAGGATATTCAATAAATAGAGATTAGCAGCTCTTGTGTAGTATTTTTGTTTTGAAGCCTGTAGCTTCAGCCCACACAAAATAATGATCCCACATAGAGCCATGTTCAAAGCCCATAATATGTAGCCTAGTCCTTATCATTGTTCTGGGTGACAAGTTCCTTCAGACCCCAAATACGCTCCCCTGTTCCTGTTAATATTCACTTGCACCCAAATACATGGCTCAAAAACCGTTTGTAGAAAATGAAATAAAGATTGTTTTTTAAGTAAAAATATAATGTGATTGTCCCTTTTCAATAGGGACCAACAGACTGACAGCAACTGACTGGGGCTATAGGGAAGACAGACACACACTGTCAGTTACATTCTTTATAATAAAAGCTGATATATTGCTATCACATCATGTAAACTCAGGCAGGCCTCGCTTGTTCAACAAGAAACACACCTCTTTAAAATCTCAGTAAAACTCATGCAGCAGTGTTATCAGATATTAAACAGAGCTTTGGAAAAAAAACATTAAAAAAAAAAACCTTTTTGTCAGCACTTTGTCTGAATCTTTCCACTGTAAGCGATTCCCTCCAGCCTCAGATTGTGATTCGGTGTTTCAAAGTTCCTTTATTTTTTTCATCAGCCTCCTCCAGGGGAAATAGAAACATCGACAATAATTTCCCTTTGTCTGGACTCTGTGATGCCAACAGGATACACATGTCTGAAGCTGCAGAGGGAGTATCACAGGTACAGTCTGTTCTCTCTGAGGAAAATATTTTGTACCTTAGCTCAGCATACTGTGTGACCCGCCCTTATAATTATTACTGTATTATTACGAATGATTCACAAGTGAACTATCCACAGTAGGATACAGCCATTAACCTCTTAACCTACAAAAACAAACAATATCATTTACAATCTACAAACTCTGGCTAGTCTATCAATAATGTGCAGTGAACTGTAAAATCTTAATTTCAATTGAAGCAGAGTTGTTTAAAACTCTGAATGTGACTCATTTTGTTGCCTGCTTTCTTTATAAAAACAGGGCTGAACAGTTGGCCTGCAACCAATAGACAGCTGACTCCAAGAAATAACCCCTCATAAAACCACAAAATGTCCTTTTTATGCTGTGCTTTACAAAAAACAAGACATAACATGTCAGCCAGTGAATATCTGCTGTTGCCAGACTTCGTGCAGACATGAGAGAGGTATTGATCTCATCTTTCTCTTGGCAAGAAGGCAAACAAGCCTAGCTGTTCCCAAACAAAAAGTCAACCACCGCCACCCCCATGGTGAATAACCTCCACCCCCACCAGCAGCAGTCACAGTGATGTGCGCACTTTACGTTTTCACAAGTTCCTCCTGCACAGTGGTGAACACCGTCACAAAGACTTTACAGCTGCAGTCGGTCATTCATCAGCGAGCTCCTCACAAAGTTTTCAGCCTTTTAAAAATTCCAGCCTGAACTGAAAGAAAATGAAGACACAGCAGGACCAACAAATCAGACACTGTTGTTCCATTAGTTTGCATGTTTAGTGAGCTGTTTTACTGTGTGTTAGCAACACGGCACCATAACTCAGAGGGAGGGACCAGTGCCAGAGTGGCAGTGATGATATAGGTCGAGGTCGACGGAGGCCACAGGTGTCAACAGTCTATTTATTATGTTTTATTGTGTCTTGTATCTTACATACTGTTCGGGTCAAATTTGACCCGTTTTGACATTTGACAGCAGAAAAAATACCCTAAACATCATTCTTTTAGGCTGAAATTTTATGATTTTTCCTAAAGTGACCCAAAATACACAAAAATGCACAAAATACTTTTGAACAGGTGCTACAAATTTTTATACACTGAGGCTGTTTCGGGTCAAATTTGACCCGTATCTGTTTAGATGGATTTTAGATCCACCAGTGTGGGCCAAATCAAGGAAAATTGTGGTTTTAGGGAATCTTGAAACTGTGGAACTGTACAGGCCATGTTTGTGTGTATAATTTATGGGACAGTGGTGACAGAAACGGAGTTCAAGGGGGACTTCGACACTGTCACGAGAACTGCCTGTGTTCCCACCACATTTGCCCAGGTTCCCACAGAGACAGACACCTGCTGGTCCTCGAGGGGGCATGGGGGGACCTCAAAACAGTGAAATAGTAAAACAGCATAGTAGTGATCATACAGTATGGTGCACAAATGGAACAGAGGTCATCTGAGGTCAAGGGGTGCCTTGACACAGACACGAGATCTGCACCTGCAAGCACCTGCACCTGCAACGTAATAAAATAATCTATAAAGTAACAAATCTGAATCAATTTGCGTTGGGAGAGTGGTGGTGGGGGGTCATGACATAGAGGTGCCATTTCAGTGACTGACATCGTGGCAGCAAGACTTGGTACAACAGGCCCTTTATCTGATCTTCCAAAAGGAGGAGGTTGATAGTGATTTGGTGGAGGATGTGTCAGAGCAGGAAGACAATGCTGAAGAAAACCATATTATAGTATATAAAGCAGGGAGAGTGCATTTTGTTTTATAATAAGCATTTTATTATTTAATGTTTTTGTGTTCTAAGTGGTAAATGTTGAATTAATATTGATAATTATGATTTCTTATGATATAGCATTTAAAGGTACTTTATTAGTCACATATACAGCTAGTACAGTGAAATTCTTTCTCTGCATTTAACCCATCCCTGAGGAGCAGTGGGCAGCCGCGGTGCAGCGCCCGGGGACCAACTCCAGATTATGAGCCAGTGCCTTTGGTCAGGGGCACTGACTGGAGGATTAACCAGGAGCTAACTTCAGGTGTTAGCTTATAACATATAGCACCTAATGGTTGCAGTGGTTAAACATGGTCATATTATGAATTCCAACAGTTCCACAATGTTCATGCCATTTTAAAATTCAATGAAATATATTTAAATCATTGTGGCTTTTATGTGTTTATGTCTTATGTAGAACAGGATGTAATACTCTGTAATAGTAGAAGTTTTTCTCCAAAAACGAGTGTTGTAAAACTTTAAAAAATGCACTCTCCCTGCTCTCTGAAGTTTTTTTTAACACTTAATCATACATTAATTTATGTGTCATAGGCTATTTAAACATTCTAAATAGATCTGTAGTTTAAAATTCAATATAGACACTTACTATGAGGGAATTCTTGGTCCGGGTCAAAATTGACCCGAACCATACTGTGAAGGTATCAAATTTGAACAGTATGTAAGGGTTAATATTTTGCCTTTTAAGTGTGTTTTATGGTTTTTATTTTACTGTACAGCACTTTGGAAACCTTTGTGTTTATTTAAAATTGTGCCTTATAAATAAAATGGATTGGATTGGATTGAACAAAAAAACAAAACTGAACAACAATGCAGCGCAGTGAGAATACATCAATCTGACTTCAGTTTCCTCTCTGTATGTGTGACTGTAGTGTGTCTGTGAGGTCGACACCAACCCAGCTGCAATATACCTGCAGGTCTATTGGACCCACTGTTCAAAATGCAAAACCTCCATCTCTCTGCACACATCAAACAAAAAGCAGTGATCAAAGGCCACAACGGGACACGGTGAGGCCTATCACGTTAATTAATAATCATCATGTCTTAAATGAAACCTGTTAGGTTCCTTTTGTAAACAGGATAAAACGCAAGGCGAGATGAAAGAGGTTGAAAAGTGGTGGAGGCAATATGCTCAAATTAAATGGGGGGTGGGTGGTTTTCATGTTTGGCTGTTGGCACACGACTCGAGACTAGAGTGACGGGTCACTTTTACTGATTACTTACAGGAAAGTGCTCTCATCTTCTCATCAAGCATTAGGTCAAAAAAGACAACTACCTTCAAAACTGATTTGTTTCTGCATAATGCATCAATTTATCAGTCAGTCAAACTTTATTTGTACGGCACCTTTCAAACGGAAGCTGACAACAAAAAACAGATTTAAAAGGCTAAAACTACATTTGGCCAAGATGAAAAAAAAGATCATAAGAAAATAAATTATAAAGGAGCAGATGAAATACATAAAATACTGGTTAAAGCAAATAGAATCAGTTGAGGGTGTGTGCTGTTATGTTGGATCTCTCAATAAATCCAAGAAACAAATTAAAATGTGTCCTGAGCCTCTTCTGTAACAACAAACCATCTAATCATCCAGACTTTTGAGAACTCTCTCCTCACGATTGAAAATCTCTTGTGTGAAAATAACAATTTCTCTGCTTTGCACAGACTTGAAACTAAATCATCAGCTGCAAAGAAAAGACAAAACCCAAACGGTGTTCCTCTCTCTCCTCTCCATCATAGTTATCAGTTCCACATCATTCTCATCTTTATCTGCTCCTTTGTCATGTTTGTGTCCCTTTTTTTTTCAAATCTGGATCATGTTGTTTTCCACACTTCACTCCAAAGCCCTGTGACTCCTGATAAGCCCTCATTTCATCAAGTGTATAAAGTCTCATGAAGTGTGACCCTGTGGCCTATTTTAGATCGTGATAATCATCCTCTGGGTCGTTGTTTTCCACATTAACATCTCATCGATCATTTTGGAAACGAGCTCATCCGGCGCTGTCTCTTGTTGTAGCTGTGGTGAAGCGGACTGGGCACTTTTCCAACCTGGCAGACTGCAGCAGCTTGCTCACCCTTCTCATGTGACCAGCCTACCTTTATTTACTTCATCTCTGGCAGGTTTGGTGCCAAAACCTGTTATATCTCACTTTATCTTATTCTTTTAAAATCTTTTATCTATCTTTTTGTATTTCTTTGTTTCTTTTATATCAATGCTTTGATGCCTTTTATTCACACTTTGAATTCCCTTGCTGTTGAAAGGTGCAATAGAAATAAACTTGTCTTGCCTTGCTTTGCAATTAAAACACAAAACAAGGAGCCTTAAAACTTTCTCCTGTGAGATATTTTCTTTCTCTAAAGATTGATATTAAGATTATTCCCTACTCTAGTATGTGCAAAGTGCATTGAACAGTATTTTTCCTCCTTTTATCCTTATTATCTCTTTTCATATGAAAAGAGTTTTTTAACAGACAGATTACACAGTTGCTTGGCTTTCATCGGTTCGCCCCAAATAGCTGCAGTGTTGACAGAGTGTCCTGAGTTGTTCCCTCTGTGTGTGGAATTGATGGCATGATGACCATCAGTGCATTAGGAGGCAGGGGCGGAGGGGGGGACAATAGCAGGAAAACAATTGAAGAGCTTAATCCAAAAGTAAAATATCTCTTCTGAGCTGCACTGTGGCAGGTCGGAGCCACCATGAGCTCCCACACGTCATTAAGGATCCACCAGGTTACATGATGCTTTTATCACCACCTGTCAAATGACCACAATTCATCACAAGGCTTAAGCCTCTGGTGTTATTGTGGCAGTGGCTGCATGATTGTAAAAGCTATTTGGATACCTGCTGGTGCTGCTGCTGCTGCTGCTGATGATGATGATGAACATCTAAATTTAAATTCCCTGTGTGTGCCAAGGAGGTTTGGACAAGAGCCCTTTTATAATTCCAGGCGAGCAGATGCAGAATGCATGTTTGATGCTGATGCCAAGCTATCGGGTCGGCCGAACACTCTTGTAAACAACTCCACCAGAGACATGTGTCTGTCTGTGAAGCGACAAAGATGATGATGATGATAAAGAGATCATGATAAATGGCTTGTTGTGAGAAGTTGGATACTGATACTGATACTGATACTGTGTGCGATATCACAGGAGATGAAGAAGAGGCACGTCCCAACACTGGAGGCGGGTGGGACACTGTGCATCCACTAAACACTCGGTTGTGTAACAACAGCTTATCAGGCACACATAACATTACATCAATGGTCCGCTGTGAAGTCATGTGATGATCCGAATAAAGAAAAGGCAACAGACACATTAACTGGGAATAAGGAGTTTTAGAAATGCGTCACTTCAGATAAATGCTAGGTATTAAATACATAAAGAAAAATAAATGTGGTGCATTCATTGTACATAATACTAACATGTACTGTGGCACATAAAAAAAACTTTTTATATTTAGAAATCTTATTGTCACTCTTTTTATTGTCATCATTTAGTTTTAGTTGTTACAGATTTCAGTTTTCCTTCATCTATCTTGTTGTACCTATCTGTCTGTTGGATTGATTTTCTTTTGTGTTTGGGACTAAATATAGAGATACAGATATAAAACTGAAAAAAAGAAATACAGAAAGAAAGAAAGAAAAAAAGAGAAAAGCAAGAGAGAGCAACAACCTCTACCTCACCCCTCTTTCTCTTTCCGCCAATTAGCATCCACTATTGTGTCTCCAGGATACCTGAAACCATGACAACAGCAGGTTTCTCTTCCCATCTGAGATCTTGAGTGTCATCTGCTGTTGACAAAGAGGAAGTGCAGGCTGCTCACTCATTTAGTCGTCTAATGGGGAAATCCACATTGTTCACAGTGTTATCAGTGTTTCTGTTCAATGAAAACACACCAGTAACAAACTAAGTATTTTTTTAACCTTAATCTCATGCGTGGATGTGGTGCTGTGATGTCATTATAACTGATGTTTCTGTTAGAGGGGATGAAGACCATGAAATACAATTGAAAGCCAGTGAATTTGACACTTTTGTTAGAGGCAAGTCAGGAGTGTTCAAGCCCAAAGCCTCTGAGTTACATCTCTGGAAGTACAAGTTCAGTACATTAGTGAAGAAACAGGGACCCTGAGCTCAGCTTTTCTTCCTCAGACTACTGTGTATTCACATTAAATTAGGTTTAAATCATTTCTGCTTGAGAAGCACTGAGTTCAAAACAAATTCCCCTATGCACACTGCGGATACTGCATATTTCAGTCACCACTTTGGCCCTGAGTCTGCCTTTTTGGAGATTTCAGCATTGTAGAAGCCGAGATAACCATTTTTCAGTTTTCCAAAGAAGGAGCTTTCAGACATTTTTTTTTTCTCACCTCTTCAAAATCCATTCCCAGTCTGTCTCGTCTTGTCCTGTTTTGTTCATGCCATGGACACCTTGTCTTTTTCCAGAATGATCTGCTGTTATATAACAAAGCCTTAAGTGTGACTTGATTTAAAAACAAAAGAGATTGACAAAGGGCAACAAGGGTGCAACCTGCACAGGTGGTATTTATGGTCTGGCGCTATGACATAGTACTATATTTCTTTGTGTGTGTGGTGTGTTAACCTTTAGTAATAGATCTGCCACCACCCTGGGTTGGGTTCAGCTCCTTTGTTTTCATTTCTCTCTGTTAGCTGCATACTATATAAATGTATTGCCAAAAAATGCCCTCATGTTGCATCAGTGATGACGACTGAGCTGCAACTCTCAGTAACACACAGTGGATGATTTCTGTTTGGTCTTGTACATCTTCAAAGTTTCGCACATCCCCTAATTATTATACAGGCTGTGGGGAAGTTTTATAATAGCAATAAGGAGCACTCTGTTGCCCCATTAGATACAGCCCAGTGATAATTTAGTTTGTCTGTTTCCCTATGAAGCAACACATCTGTATCTGTTCTACTCATCCTTCCCCACATACATATTTTCATCAACACAAACACTATACAACAGATGAGAAGGACATTTGTCCTTTTTCATCAGGGTATTTGACAGATCTCACCCTCAGCAATGTTTCACTATTTAGACTTGTTTGACAGAGACCATGAGGCCTGAGTGGACAAAATGGAAATGTGGAGAAGTGTGTTTATGCTGGCAGTGGAGTTCAGGGACACTACCATTGTAAAGAGGTGCTGAAGTGGTTTTTCTTCTGCTTGTGATGATGTTATTATGTTAGTCACTCCAAACCCAACCCATGTCCTGCTTGACAAAGTTTCAAAGTCCCTTACTCCATGTCCAACTCCTGTCTTCTTGTCCAATAAAAGCTTTTTACAAGCTGCCTAAAAGCCCATAAACTCCTCTTTATATCAATCCTCTATTCATTATTACTTTATTTATAGTTTAAAATGATTGTCATTTAACCACCAAAGTCTTCAAACAAGTTTTTTATTATTATTTATATTTACTAATGTTACACTCAAACTGTACTAAGCCTTTCCAGGATGAACGATTTGCTATAGTGCAGTTGTTCCCAACCATTTTTGGCTCGTGACCCCATTTTGACATCACAAATTTCTGGCGACCCTGCGCCGTCAATCAAGATGTGCCAGCTCAGATATTTTTATATGCTGCATTTTATTTGAACTCAATTTATATCTGAGAATATGAAAGTTTAGAATAGCCTACAGTTGTTTAAGATTGTGCATGGTGTTTCAATCATAATTTTAAAAAGAATAATCATTAGTTAAAAAATATTTTTATCAGTATTGTTTTAATCAATTTCAGGCGACCCCATTTGAATTCCAGGCGACCCCTCGTGGGGTCCCAACCCCAAGATTGGAAAACACTATGGTGTGTGTGAAACATGAAGTATTTAGGCTATTGTTGTTGTTGTTGTTGTTTTCAATAATAGATACGGTATACTCTTTGTCCTAGGCACATTTCCTTTGGGACAATAAGGTTTGAATCTTTAATCTCATAATAAAGCCTGGACAGACCAATTAAAGAGATTGGCAATGAGAAATGTGAATGCATCACATATCAGCTTAATATCTGTCCCGTGCCTCCAGGCTGAATAGATCCACTGTGGGGCACAGTCATTAGCATTTGTGTTACTGTGTCTGGATCAAGTCCATTTTCTCTCTTTATCCCTCCCAGACACAAAATGTTTTATACTGGAACAATGAGATTCAGACATCCTGTGTGCTCCATCACCAACAGATAACCCACATGATAACAAGGCACTGAGTCTGCAGCCACATTAGTGCTTCTATTTGGGCACTTAGTGCTCAGAGCAAAATGCTAACATGGTCATAATGACAGGCCCAACATGTTGAGGATTTGTTTGACAAAGTAACATCCAATAGTTCTTCAGCCTAATCAGTCCCACTCTTTTACAGTCTATGGTCCCACTGCAGCAGCACCTCAGGAAAGAAATCAGATGATCTCCAGAGTCGGTGAAAACTACAACCCGTGTGTCCTTCACAGATGAAGACGCAGCAACAGGCAGCAGCTCAGAGCGACTCACCCAGTTCAGTCAGCTGTGTAATTTAATTACCAGCATCACCCATGTAGATGTAACAAGACATCGCAGCTGTAGCGAGACAATTAGCTCGTACCATCTTAAAGCTTCGCTCCTCATTAGCACTGATGGGTCTTGTTCACGGTGATGTTGGCTCCAGCCCCACCCTAACACTCAGACTGCTGTCCTCCGGCTGCTTTCTGCGGAGACTAATGGGTCATTAGAGTGAGACTGATGGGAGAGGTAAAAAGGCCTGAGTGACCTCTCCATCCACAGGGCGCGAGGGCGAGAGAGGGAGGGAGGGATGGAGGGGAACGTGCATTATGGCACATTAAGGTTCAGCCAATATGAATGCTGAAAGAAAAACTAACATTGCTGTAGACTGGTTGCAGGGAAGAATTAATTAAACAAATTGACTGCATTAAAACGAGCCTGTGTTGATGAATAATACCCATTATTTCAAACGAATAGATCATGTTGGGTAGATTGGCTGTGACCGTTTGTGCAAAATCAAAATGCACACAAATAATTGATATTCAATAGTGGAATATCAGCCCAGTTTGAGCCTCTATGCATGCAGCAATAGAAGAGCCTTAAATGTTATTTGCAGCAGAGATATCAGAGATACCAATATGTTTTTTTTAGATTTTGATTTACATTTATAGTTGGCCCCGTGTGGTGGCCAAATATTTCTATTTCAGCTGTAAAAGTCTCATTAGATCCACACGACTCAGGAGAGATTAAAGTGCTTCAACAGATTTATAATAATTTCATTTCAATCTCAAAATACATGTCATTTCAAGTGGTTTATGGAAAAGTACATGAGAGAGATAAAGAGAAACACCATTCCCATTCGCTGCCTCTCTCTCTCTCTGTGTGTGTGTCTCAGTATCCTGGTGATTTCTCTGCCCTTTCTATTAAAAGCACCTGATCTCAGCAGTGATACTCTCTTCCTGCCTATTTTAGCTGGATCCAGGCCTTTGTCCAGCCTCTGACAGACACACACGGGGTCACATATTTCTGCTTTGAAGCAGGCAGGCAGACACTCACAACACACACTGGAACCACTTCAAGAAGACTTTAAAATGTTAAAACCCTGGTGCCTCACAATCACCTTCTCGGCCCTCATCGGTCTCACTTAATAAACTATTTCCCAGCTGATAGAAATCAAGTTTTTCCACTGGTGATAAAATTCCATAAATACTTATGTCTTCTTCTCCTCCCCCTTGAGAGCCCAGACGGCAACACATGATGTAAATGTGTTTTGCATTACAAAAAGGAACGTGCTTTTCATTCCTGGCTCATGAGGCAGCCAGAAAAGACGCTACAGCCAGGCTCTTTTGTCTATGTGTGACCTACATTCTCACAATAGTGAAACACTAACATGGCTGTGTGTGTCTATTGATAGCTGGATTCGGGTCTCTCTCTCGGGGAACTGGTCAAGAGAATGATTAAGATAGATTAGATTGCCGGTTATATTTGCTGCAGCTTTGAGTGGGATTTCACTGAAGCCCTGCAGTAAAGCTGCTGCTCCAGCTCCACATGTGATCTGAGTATCAGTCCATATCTGCAACACTGTATTGTCATTCAAAAGTCCCGAAACGTGCTCAAGGAGAAGAGACAATGCAAGGATAAGGTCATTTTACCAGAAGAGTGTGTAATCCAATAGGTGATCACTCTGTAAAGTTACATTCTCTTGGATATCTTGTTCATTGCTAGCACATATTCCATTGACGTAACATTAGCATTATCTTAATCTATGAATTGTTTGGGCCGTAGAATATCATAAAAACACAGCTGTCCCATTATAATCCTTGTACATACTATCAGGGCCGTTGCTAGGATTTCTGGGCCACCTGAAAGAATACTAAAGTGGGCCCCTGACTTTTCCACTTTTTTTTCTTATAGGCTACCCCTTTCCCACTGGTCAAAAAACCTGTTTAAACCAAGGGGGCAGTCTGAGAAGTGAAGCTCACTTCCGCGTTCAAAAAATTGCAATCCCCTCGGCTGTCGCTGGGGGCTGGCTCCAGAAGGGAGCAACTCCAATTGAGCCCCATGTTAAAATAGCCGACTTTACAGCTTAAAAAAACATATTTACAGCCTGGTACATTTTATTTTTTTGGTCTCAACCGATAGTTTCTACCCCCGCACACACTCTGAGGGGGGTGAATTTTTAAAAAACTCTATCGTTTTACTGTTATTAGGTTAAAATTCTGGCCAATTAGGGCACGGAAACGTTGAGTGACAGGTCCGGAGACCGCTGCTTCGAGGGCAATGGGCGGGTTCTCGCACCTCTCCAAATATGGCAAGTAAAATCCAACATGGCGCAGTTCAAACCCCCGTAGTAGCGGCACAAAACAGACTCCCCCAAACCAATGGGTGATGTCACGGGTGCTACGTCCATTCTTTTTACAGTCTATGGTTTAAACCCGCTAACAATTGGCTTTTGGTGGCAGTGGGAAAGGCGCGCCGAGCCGAACCGAGCCAAGCGACGCGGGTTAAAATCACCTTTAATCGGCTCGGCTCCAATCGGCTTGCAGTGGGAACGCCAGACCCGGGTCAACCCGCTAATTTACGTGATGACGCTGAGCGTTACGTGCCGCCACGTCATCGCGCCAGTCACGTCTCATATCACGTACCAAAACAAAGCTCTGCTCTCATTCGAGACTGGGATCAAAAGATCAAACAACACTGACCAAAAACGATTGAAAAAAAAAGAAGCGACAGTCTGTTTAACTGACGTGTTGTGCCGCGGACGTCCGTCATATGGCCGTAGCAGACTCGTTGTCCTCCACGGTCCTGGTGCTCCGCAGGTCGGCCAGACGCCTCATCTGCCTCGGCCGACAGACCTCCGCGGCGGGCGGCTGTGGCATGACACTGTGTTTCTTGCACCGCGGATTACAGTGGGGCGACTGGTTTATGCTCTGTCTGATCTCCCCGCGGGAGGTCAGCTCGGCTCATTTTGGTCAATGGGAAAGGGGCCAAATGCCGATTGTTAGCGGGTCGACCCGCGTTTAAAAAACCCGCGTCGACCCGCTAATTTTAGTGGGAAAACGGCTTGAGACTACGTATGTGTTATCATTTTTTATTTAGCCTACTTTGTTTTGATGCTAATGCAGCATTACTATGATTATAGTCAGGGTCGTATGCAGAATAATTCAGTCATACAAAGATTAGCCTAGACTACTGGGGTGGGCCCCTAGAATTATCATCATCTTTCTCCCCTATACAACAGCCCTGCATACTATTCAGTTCATGGCAACATGAGGTAGGCTAAAGAAAAGCTCCAAACTCTCATTTTCACTTTAAAAATCAATGATCAATATAAAAGCTCTAAAAGAGATGTATCTGCATAGTTTGACATCATCTTCATATGTGCTAAGACTCATGATGCTCATAAACTCTGAGTCTTTACATCTATCTATCTATCTATCTATCTATCAACACATCACATGGTGGCAACAACACATGACGGCTGATTTATAAAGGTGAATTTCCTGTAACTTGCGAGGCAAGTTGCTGTAAATAAAGAACAGGAGATGAGAAGAGACGATGACGGGAAATGAAATACAAGAAACTAGATTAAAACAACAAATGGACATGAAAATTATAAAATGACATGAAAGAACATGAAGGAAAACAATTACAGGAAGATGTAACGGGGAGATTAGGGACACACAGAAACTCTCAAAAAGCCAATAGACAGAAATAGAGTTTTCCTTTTTCTTTGTTTCTGCAGGAATAATCACACTGAGTCTTTGCAGGGGGGCTGTTCAATTAACAGTATTGTTCTAATCATAGGGAACTGTGTGAGCATGAAAGCAAGATGGTTAGGGTTATCTCGTGTTATTTGTAATTTCCACGGACCACTGCTGCACACACACACACATACACACACACAAACACAAGGCCTGTGATCACACATTAGAAAATATGATTGGAAAGAAAGGCACAAAAACATTTGACTTGACGAACGAGTGCCTCCGGAGAAGTATTGTCTTTTATGTTTTGTGTAATGTGATGCACTGTTGTATGAAATGCCACTTGTTTTTTATTTTTCTGTTCCACTCTTATGATAAAACTGCTGGGTGCCTGTTTGTAATTGTTCTCAACAGAGGGATTTCTTATATCATTGGCATGTGTTTTTTCTTCAGTGGTTTAAATGTTATTGGTTTAATTTAATAAAATATTTGCAAAAAGAATCTACAGTCTATACAAATATTTTTGCATGACACTTTAAAAAAAATTTCAATTGACAATCTTTGCAATTTCCAACGTGTTCTTTACATATATAAATATAGTTTTTATTTACTTATGACACAAGGTCTGATTACTTTTCTCAAGTTGCACCAAAGCATCAACCAGTGAAGTAAGCACTTGACAGGCAGGACCATGCAGACTACATTAGCTACAGATGGATTATGTAGATTAAATGTAAGACACTTATTGCTGAGTAGATTATTAGACGGGTGCACATTAATTTTTATTTTCACTTGTCATCTGCTCAGAAGTCACAGTGGGGTGATTGTATTAGGTGGATGACAGGCTGCATCCTCCTGTAAACAGACAGACTGTTCCCTACCCACCCACAGGAGATGGGTGACATGAATTACACTGTTAGCCCATCAAGATAAAAATAAAAAACGCCATGCTTTAGTCACCTCACCAAATGTTTGCAGCAGTTATCTTGCTTTCATTTGGACAAGATATCAGAGAACAAAAGGCTGCGTCGGAGTCGGTGAGGTGGATGAAACACAGCAGCGTGCTGAAGATCAGATGTTGTGCAACCTGTTTTCATTTTTTGGTGGGCTTACACTGACGCTCACACTTGGCTGGGTGTGCATTCTTGAAGTCATAAAATGAATCATATTGTTACCATGACGACAGACAAAGTTGACCATTTTGTTCCCATATATACGTAAGTAGCCTACAGCAATGATTTTTTTTTTTTATCAGGTATCCTTCACAGGTATTTTGTAAGTCACTATAAATATTAGTAATATCACAGACATGGATAAAAGGGAATATGGGACAGGGTCACCTAGAGCTTCTAGTAGGCTAGCTACTTCAAATCACTGCTATTACCATTTTTCTTCAAAAAAAAAAAAATCAAAGGCCTCACACAATACCAGGGATGTCCTGACCACTTTTTTTTTTTGCTCTTGACTCCGATCTGAGTCCGTCATGTTCTGAATTTTACATGCTTGGCAGCAGGGGAGCTCCACGGTGAGAAAAAATAACCTACATCACAGGGTTCCTTTGAAGGCTTCCTATAATATTTTGTGCATTGTCCTGTAATATGTGGACTTGCTGTGACAGGAAGCTGTTGGGAGGAGTTATGTAACACACACTGGCCTCTGGCACCATCTCTGGCATTAATAAAATACTAGTCCAACTAACAGCAGAGGCCAGAGGCACCTTTGTAATTATAGGTTATAGGCCCATTAATGAGGTTTTATAGATGCTTTCAGGAGATTTTAGAGGTTATTAAGAAGGTTCTAGTAGTCAGTATGGATGTTCTAGTGATCTAGATAGGTTCTACAGATGGTTTTAATTGTTATAAACGAGGTTCTGCTGGTCCTTTACGGTTCTGGTGGTCAGCGAAGACTTTAGAGGTAGGCTATAGGTTGTGTATAAGCTCAATGAAGGGGTTCTACAGATTGTTCTAGTAGTAAGAAGGTTCTGGTGGTCATGGGGACTGGGAGGTTCTGGAGGTCTGGTTGATTAAAGCAGAATTAAGCGGAATATTTGTGTTAATATAAGTCTTATCTTCCGACGGCAATCACTTATATAGAGTGTTTGGTCTGCAACACGGGTCTGTCAGTCACTCTGCTCTGCTGTAAGCCGAGGAGAAAACTTTCCTTGTATCCTACAAGCTTTATCCAATGAGGAGAGAGAACGGTATAAAGGGGCGGTCCTCTCTGTGTGTGCAGCCAAGGGATGCGCGTGAATGTGGTGACGTAGGGACGAGGGCGGGGACTGCTAACTCCATCGGCTGACAAGAAGTTAGCCAAAACGACTGGATCGCTTACTTCTGCTTTAAAGATACATTGATGAGGTTCTTTGGGTGGTTTTTTAAAAGGTTAAAGGAGCATTATAGTTGGCCTACCTTGTAAATAAACTTTAAAATCCATCCAGAGAACCTCATTAGTGTGTCATCAACCTAGACGCCCAGAACCTCCCCAATGACCACCAGAACCTCTCAAAGAGCACCAGGACCTCTTACTAACCTCTAAAAACAATCTGTAGAACCCGTTCATTGAGCTTCTACGCAACCTAGACCTCTAGAAAGTCCTCTCTGACCACCAGAACCTTGTAAAGGACCACTAGAAACTTGTTAATAATTAAAAACCACCTGTATAACCTCAACAATGTGTCTTCAATCAATCTAGACCTCCAGAACTTATCAGTGACCACCAGAACCTCTTTAGGGAAACTTGTTAACCCCTAGAAACATCTGTCAATGTCTTCAATTAGTGTCTGAAAAACGAAGACCTCTAGAACCTTGTCAAAAACCTCGAAATCCCATCCTAGAACCCCTTTAAAGCAGAAGTAAGCGATCCGGTCATTTTGGCTAACTTTCTGTCAGCTGATAGGGTTAACAGTCCCCGCCCTCGTCCCTATGTCACCACATTCACGCGCATCCCTTGGCTGCACACGTAGAGAGGACCGCCACCCCTTTATGCCGTTCTCTCTCCTCATTGGATAAAGGTTGTAGGATAGCCTACAAGAAAAGTTTTCTCCTCGGCGGCTTACAGCAGAGCAGAGTGACTGTTTCAGACCAGACACTTTCAGACCAGACATATAAGTGATTGCTGTCGGAAGATATAGGCTAACTATTTAAGACTTATATTAACACAAACATTCCGCTTAGGCTAGGCTACTTCTGCTTTAATGAGTCTCTAATCAACCTTGGCTTCTAGAAAGTCCTCACTGATTCCCAGAACCTCTTAAAGAAGCACTAGAATCGTGTTACTAACTTCTAAAAGACTTCAATAAGTCTTAAAAGGTCAATGAAGTGGTTCAACAGGTGGTTTTCAAAGATTTCAGTGGTTTTTAATAAGGTTCTCTTCTACACATAGCTGTAGCCTAGGTTATAGATCGCTTCATGTTAAAATAAAAAAAGCTTAGGCTACATTGATATAGCCCAACTAAGCCATAAACACTCTAAATTCTTTAAAAAAAAAATTAAAAAAAATCAAACCCTAACCCTATTATAATGTGGCACAATGGATATTGACAGATGTTTGAAATCCTGTATTGTCGTTCCTGGATAAATGAAACTGACTCTATAACCTACATCTGTTAAGCTCACAAACAGTTGACTTTTATTGGTGAAGCATTATAATAATGAACTTTATTTATTTATTTTTTATTACGTATTACATGATGAACATCATAATGAAGGGGCTGGTTGTACCTCTGCTGGCCAGCACCGCGAGCTGCCTACGTCACCATAAATAGCAGGCTAGCCAGTTGTTTTGGGAGAAGAAGAAGAAAAGGGGCTTCAAGCGGAAGAAGAAACACCGTGTTTGGTTTCGGATCGTGTTCGGTTTATGGTCCTGGGTTAAAGGAAAAAGAAACAAAAAACCCTCAATAATAATGTCAACCCCGGCGAGGAGACGGCTTATGAGAGATTTTAAAAGGTAGGCTACCGCGGGTTGGTTGTTTGTGTCAGTGAATGTGTTTGTGTGTTTGTGTGGAGCTAGCGGCGTTAGCTTAGCTTAGCTCATTTTAGCTTAGCGTCAACTGCTGTGAGTGTGTGTGTAAAGCTTATTGTATACGCGGCTACACTGGCGTTATTGTGATAGAAACTTGTTATTATACATGTTTGTATCGGTATCTGGCGTCTGTGGGACTGACACATGTTTTATATGACATTTAAGGGTTTTATTTGATGATAACAGTTTCGCTTTATGCAGTGTTTCGTACCCAGGGGATAACGTTAGCCTTTTTTTTTTTTGTCACATTACTGCCCCTGTTTACGTGTGTGTTTGTTTATTTGACGGGTAGCTGCAGTTTCAGGGAGCTGGGTTTACCCGAGGTGGATGATCTCTGACTGAACAAACAAAAGACAACCAGCACAAAAACAGAAAGGGGGAAAAAAAACCTTTGTCTTGGCTGAACTGGCCTCAGATCCGATGATAAATAAATCTGTCTGTGTTTATTATAATGATTTGGGTCAGTCTGTTGTTGTGGTTGTTGCAAAGCGAGTGTGAGTTCATATTATTATTGTGCTTAAATAAATAGCTCTAATATTGAACCAGTCAGCCAGCTGCACATACTGGTCCCAGTCCCCCCCTTTGGCAACAACGTGGCTTGCAGGTGTTGCACAACTCAACACAGGAGTGAGTGAGTGGTCTTGGTCTCAGTGTTCAGGATGGCTAAATATGTGAACATGGCTGTATTAGTGTAGATAATCGATCCATACATTGTTCCCATGTAAATTATAATATCAGACTTATGCTCTGAGGACGAGAAAAACATGTTCAGGGCTCCTGGGGGAAATCACACCTGGCAAAGAGGGGGGGTGCTGCTTGTAATACCTGCTATCTCCAATCTGTTGCCTTGCTCCATATGGTATCCCACAGTAGGTGTGTTTGTGTGTGTTATTCACATACACACACACCTGTCAGTGGAAAAAAAAAAGATGCTAAGCTATTCCACTAAGAACAGCCGTTGAACCGGGGGGGGGGGGATAAGGTGTCACTGTAACTCTACTCTGCTGTGCCAGTCCCCAGGTGGTAAAGTGTAACACACTGAGGCAGGGGGAAAAAAACAAAAAAACACAATGGCACATTCCTGGATCAGTGTGTGTATGTGTGTGTCCAAGCCAGGGCTGTCCGACTGAACTCGGCCCTGCATGATATCGCCTAATGTGCTTTTGGTTGATCTGCAAGTCAAATTATTTGCACAGTATGTGTCTAGAAACTGGGCTATGACACTGATTGAACAACAACACATTAGTGTGATGTTTTGCCTTTGCCGCTGAGGTGCAGAGAAAAGAAAAACTGTGTTTCTATTCTTTTCAGTCCTGTTGTAAAAACCATCGCCCTTTTTCTTGGTCAATAATGTTGTCAGGTTTTTTTTTACTCAGTAAAGCATGACTTTCATTTCTTCTCCAAATGTATTTTTAGAAGCGATATGACATTGTGAAATGAGCAACCTTCACTTTCTATCTATTCAGTTGAATATGGTGGGAATTCAGCTCGATAATATTTTACAGCAGTTTTTTGCCCATTCTGACTGTGACACTGAGAAATTAAAGCAGCAGCATCTTAACCAGAAAGTAAATTTAGCACAGTTTGAGGCTCTGTTTCTCAACCTGTTACCGTAGTTGACAAGTCAGACAAGTCGTTATATATCCGTTTCTAAATTCGCTATGTGATATTAAGGGTTTGTCTATCCCAGAGACCCAAGGTGTTGTCTTTAAATGTCTTGTTTCGTCTGGCTAATAGTCACGAACACAAATAAACTACTTTTTCCCGCAAAGATATTACACAAGGAGACACAAAGCTGCAGCCAAAGAGTGGTTGGTGCTTGTTTTTGTTTCGTAAGACTGATCAATTATCAAAATAATTGCCAATTATGTCCCAATAATCTATCCAAAACCACTGAAAGGTCTCCTCCTCCTCTCTCAGTCAAGACATCTTGCTGCCCTGTGTCTCTCCTAATCTGCCACCTGCAGATTGGTGGTCAGTATAATCCCTGGTATCCAAGTAAAAAGAAATAAAGTAACTATCAGTCTTTGTTGTGAGGAAGTCGAGTGGAGCATCAGTCTACCAGCAGAGAGCTCAGGCAGATTACGGTAAATGAGGTTAATTGCAGTGGGTCTGTCTGCAGCTCGGGACTTAGACATGGATCTACACACAGACACACACACAGATACACAAATCAGCCTGCCTTGTTTTATAGCTGTAAGCTCTTATTAAACCGGCTCTTTCACCAGGCTTCGTATTGCAGGCCAGAATAGTCGTGTGGTGACTCTGAACTTTGCCCACATCATGGGTCGGTGATCTGAAGCAGGACTCCTGTAACGTGACACAATAGAGGCCTGGCAAAGAAAATAATAGTTTCCTTACACAGTTCCCACACTTTGTCATGAGAGGTCAGTCCACTAGGAAACAGTTTTTTTTATTTTATATAAGCTGTTGTTTATCCATTATTTGGCACAGCCCCCCTGGTGGCTGTCGGAAACTTCATTAAAATGTTGACCTGCAGCTTCGGCTGTGTTTCTGATTTGTTGACGTCTTTGTTGCTAGGCAGTTGTTGCTCTGCCATATTTGCACTGCACACTAAAACAGACCTGGGGAATCTTTTTGTTGTTATTGTCTTTTGTGGGACTGAAGCTAATGATTATTCACATTAATGATAAATCCAGCTCTGGTTATTTATGAAAGACTAATACTTGTGCCAGGTATCTGGATTTTCTATTTTTAGAAAATGGGTAAACCTAGCAGTAACTATTTTACTTTTAAGTAGATGAGAAGTATTTTGTTTATCAGTTTCTGGTTTCAGTTTAATTTATCTGTTTTTTAAAGTGATTAATCACACAAATAGATTAAAGGATTTTGCTTCTTTCTATTTTGTTTTTCATTAATTGCTGAAAACATGCAGGGTTTGAACTGCTGGTCATCCAAAACATGTAATTTGGACTTTTTCCTCAGACACATTAAATAATCATTAGTGGGCAGCCGTGGACACAAACACAGCTACATTTTAACAGATAATCAATTATCAGAACACCAAAACATGTAATCACTCGATGATGTTTGACTTCTGACTCTCTGTAGATGGTGACATTTCTTTTTGGCTGAAGGTCACAGTTGATGCAGACGTTTTCATCAGGGTGCGTTCACAGTCGAGCCACAACAGTTTTCGTTTTCGAACCCACTTTAGTGAGCGACAACAAAAATTTCAGGATGATTTTTGTCAGACCAGCGTTGTAGCAAATATAATAAAACATTGCCAACACTGTGCACGTCTCCCAAACTTTAATGAAGTGTTCCTCAGTGTGTCGATAGAGTATTGATTGAAAGAAGAACACCAGGCTGCCTCTTCTTTATATGTTTATATAAATGCTGCTCATGAAGACATTAATCGAAGTCATTTCAGGTAAAGGTCGACTCGTTGGTTAAAGGGCTTCGCAGCATTAGTGCTTCAGATGAGTGTTAATGTTAATAGTGTTGTATGTTAACCTGACATGTGACAGCAGGATGGACACAGTGCACTTGATCCTGCAAGCCTGACTGTCATGTTGATACGGCACTTTGTGTTTTTTTTTCTTTTTTGGCTGATAATTACTCTGCAGTCTAGGTGTTAATTAAAATCCTCATGCCCTCCCTCGCCCATCCTCCTCCTCTCTCTCTCTCCTCTGCTGTCCTTTTCATCTCTGCTTTGTGTTTCTCTTACCATCTCTCTTTCTCTCCTCTTTCTCTCTGTCTGATCCAGACTTCAAGAAGATCCTCCCACCGGCGTGAGCGGAGCGCCGTCAGAGAACAACATCATGCTTTGGAACGCTGTTATTTTTGGGTGAGTCATGCTCTAAATCCAACACCGCCCTGACGTCTCTACTGTGTGCCACTGCGATTGTGATGCACAGGTTCCCTTGTTGAAAAAAAAAAACACGCAGTTGCATTTTCATTCTCACACATTTGCAAAAAATATATATATTTCTGATCACAGTCGTCCTGATTGTGGCACAGTCAGGAAAACCAGCATATTGAGACTCAGCGGGGGGGGGGTTTGATGGAGGAGCGGCCAGGGAGACGCTGGATGTGGATGGCAGAAGATGAGAAAAGGAAGGAATGGAAGAATAGATAAGAGCAAACCAAACCAAAAGAGTGACCTCTCATAGACATGTCCAATTTGAAAGGAGCATGAATCATGACAAAAAAAACAAGAAGGGACATGGTTTTATTAAAGTGAGACGCAACAGTGGCACGAAATTCAAAAGGGATGCAAGAAGTAATAAAACATACGAAACACAAGAAAATTGGAAAGCTGAAAGTCATCTAAAAAACTCAGAAGCAACAAGGTGTAACAAAAGCAAACCAGGGAATAACACTTTGGATTAAAGTAAAAATAGACATGTTAATAGTTCCTCACCTAATTCAAAGTCAGAGTGAAAGCTGTGAGAAATGTAAAACACAAAGTCAGCTGTTTTAATTGGCCCCTTTACACAGACTGTGAATGTGGGGAGCTGAGTAAATACAGACTCAGGTGTCTTCAGTGGTTATGTTTTCTACAAACCACTGCCGTCTTGGTAGCACTTGGGGGATTTTATGGAATTTGGAAATAATTTTATTTCTCTCTCTCTCTCTTTCTCTCTCTCGACCATCTGCAGGCCTGTGGGAACGCCATTTGAAGATGGTAAGTTATTCAAGATCTGTATTTGATCTAAGTTTTCTCCTGCACTGTTATTATTATGGCAGAGTTGTGTTATTAAATCCATCTGTTACTGCCTTCTGGGCAGCGCGTTGTAAAAACATGAAAAGTCTGGTGGAGGATCATACACACACACCCAAGCAATCAATATGACGGAGCAGAAATTCACACACTCAGAAACATCTCTGTGCCCATAAATAGAAATTTTTCAGAAAGATACAATGGAGATCAAATTATTAGGACACTGTGCTGCTGACAGCTCCGACCGCAGACTTTATATTCTCTGGTTGTACGTCCCATTCTCATAAATATGATATCTCAGTACTGTGAGGGAATTTCTTTAAAAAATGTTCAAGAACAAACTGATTTGATTTTGGTGGTTCAGGGTGAAAGAAGTTGGTAGCTTTTATTCTGGCACATACATTTGCAGCCATGTTTTGATTTGTGTAAATCGATCCATCAGGACGTGGGTACTGTGTGATTTAGTCGATTTGATATTAATGGTAATAGATAATAATAAAAACATAGTGGCAATTTGAGGAAAAATTCACATAAAATATTCCAAAAATAATGCCATGGACATGTTAGACAATCAGAAATAAGCCTCTTTTTTGAATGGCAGCCTGCCCAATATTAATACATGTAACAAAATAAGTTTGTAGGACAATAACATACATTATATAACACAACAAACCAGGTAACACTTTAAGACTTTTGGGTAACACTTTACAATAAATACACTATTAAGCACACTATTAAGCATTAATAAATACTGAATTCTTCATTTATAACACATGAATACTCATGGTATGTAGTTTATAATGGGGGCAACGGATGGAAATTAGCCTTTGGCTACACTCCGGCTTGCTTACATTTTATTCCTAGTGAAGAAATGTTCATTAGCATGCACTGTCCCTCCCAAATAAACTAATAATAAAAATAAAAATATAAATACAATTAAAATGTTACCCAAAGGTTTTGCAAAAATATCACAAAAAAACAAGTTTTATACCAAAATTTAATACAAGGTGTTTGATAACTAAGCAATACACAAGTGCACACTGACATTATTATTCAGTTTCATTCATTCATAGTTGATGCTGTTTTGACTGTGTGTGGGTCATCTCTTGGTTTTAATCCTGACCTGCATGAATCAGTCAGTTATTAATGAATCAATCAGTTATTAATCATTTATATATTTATTGATTTCATTAATGAATCCACTGACATCAGTGCAGTTGATCAGGAAGCTGAACACTCATTAGACGCGTCCAGATGGAAACAAGCTCGCAGTTCTGCACTGTAACACACACACAATACAAGTGACACACATGTATGCACACTCACTTTCTCTGCTCGTCTTGCACAAAGTAGAAGTGCTGACTCAGCGTTTCTAGTATTCCCTCGTCGGTCATCTCCCTCCTTTTTCTCCTTCTTTCTTCTCGCCTGCAGTCGACATCTGCACCTCAGTGAGGGATTAGTTTCTCTCTTTCTACTCGAGCTGCTGCTGCTATTTTTAGTAACGTAATTGTTTCTCTCGCTTTTGTCCGACCTCCTGGATCCTTCACACCTGTACCCCCCCTTCCCCACCTCTCTCTCGCTCCCTCCTCACCCCCTTTCTCCCCCCTCTCTCTGTCACTGCAGGAACATTTAAGCTGCTGATAGAGTTTTCAGAGGAGTACCCAAACAAGCCTCCCACAGTTCGCTTTGTATCCAGAATGTTTCACCCAAATGGTAAGTGACACCAGCGCTCACACCCACTCAGCCTGGGTGCACTCGGTCACTGACTTAAAACCAGGCATGTGGAAATGGAACAAAACGTCTCAACAAACTTGGTTTATTCATAAGCGACGTCCACAGTTTTCTGTTTATCGAACCGTGGATGCAGCAGCACACTTTGTGCCTCCTTTATCTCGACGCTCCGACGACGCTCCTTTCCTCCTCATTGAAGTTGTTTCCTCCCATTCATCCCCTCTCCCAGTCCACAGAGAAATAAAATTTAGTCGATTACATCACACTGGCTGTGTACTCACCAGATTTTGTGTGTGTGTGTGCAGAGGGAGGAAGGGAGGAAGCAATTTTGCATTTTCTGATTGTCTATATACAAGTTGTGTTTGTGAGTTATATAATATGTTTGTATTTGCTGATGCTGCTCCACCATAAGCACCTTTTTATATTTACTGTGGACTTGCAGCAGTGTTTTTTCTTTTTTTCTTTGTTAATGCAGCAAATCCTTATTCATCTTCCCCATCTGTTTGCTGGAGGATTTTACATTCAGTCTTTTGCTAAACATGAGGAGAATAATCTCAGTGATGCTTATGTGTTGTGTTATGTTGTGATGCTGATGTCTGCTCTGTGTTGTTGTGTTTTCCAGTTTACGCAGATGGCAGTATATGTTTAGACATCCTCCAGAATCGCTGGAGCCCCACGTATGATGTGTCGTCCATACTCACCTCCATCCAGGTCGGTTGGTTTGACTTCCTTCACACGAAACACAGCTGAAACTCTCACTTTTCTTCATGTTTTATGTGTATTTGACATGTTGATATTGATGAATGCACCAGAGTGATAGAAATACATAGATCAGGGCTTCAGACTAACATTTTTTCTTTACCCTAACTTAAAATTTTGGTACGCCAGCAGAAAATTTAGAGGGGCACACACCGTAAATTGACTTGCAAGGGAAATATTCACATTTCCGATCCTCACATAGCCTCATAAACCAGCCTCTTGCGAAAATGCATTTCATTTCATTTCGACGGAGAGTCTGAATCTCATCCCCGCTGTAAGCGTTTGGCCTGAAACCCTCAGAAGCCGAGCCAATCAGCGTCACCGCTGTGATTGACACAGCACGTTGGCCAATCGGGGACCAACTGGTGCAAAGCCCCGTCACTACACCAACTTGCTGATTGGCTGAATGGGATTGTCTGTCAACGCTACTACTCCCGCCCTGCTCCCGCCCACCCCAAACGCTTACAGGGGGAATGAGGCCAGACTCTCCCGAGAAATGAAATGAAATGCATTTCCGCGAGAGGCTGGTTTACGAGGCTAATCCTCACACACATTGGTCTGCCACCTGATATGGCAGATTCCAGAGTCTTTGAGTCGCCCCTTCCATGTTTTACCAATGTTAAAACAAACGAACAAAAACAACCCCAGCAAATTTACTGGTTGCACATGCACTTACTTGCACTGTCTCAAATTTAAGGGGCAAAATGCCTCCATTTAGGGGCAGTCTGGAGCCCTACGTCGATTGGTGACTCTAAATTGCCCATAGTGCAGGAATGTGATAGACTGGCGACCTGTCCAGGATGTACCCCGACCTCGCCCTGTGTCAGTCCCTCCATGACCCTGCATGGATGAGCAGTGTGTAGATGAAAATTCATGTGCAATCCAACCAATATTTATTGTTCCAAAGAGAAAAAGATCAAAGGATGAGAGATTAGTAAATTAGCGTTTTTATAGATCTGTATCTTCACATTAATTTGGTATGTGTGTATTGGAAAAAAAATTAAGAGACCACTTCAAAGTTTTTCTTAAATCAGCATCTCTACATGTACAGTATGGCAGCTATTCAATTCCACTGTCTATTGAATTAAACAGAAGCACATCTCATTCTACTTAACGAAGCACTGATTAGCTGATCACCTGAGCCAAATCATATTTAAAGAGGAAGACTTTTGATTTCATTCCATCAATGTTGATTTCTGAACTCTTCCCAAGTTTTAAAAATTGTGTTTTGTTGTTTAAAAATGAATATGAACTTCTTTTTTTTTCATTATTATTCGAGGTCTGAAAGCATTACTTTTACCAGTTTTCATTTTCTGCTAATAAATCATTTTCTTCTAATACATGCTCTAAATGACAATATTTTTAATTCAAATTTTGGAGAAATGCTCTCAATAGTTTATAGAATACAACAGAAGTGTTCAATAAATAGTAAAACCAGAGAAGCTGATCATTCTGAAGTGGTCTCTTAAAGCAGAAGTAAGCGATCCGGTCGTTTTGGCTAACTTCTTGTCAGCCGATGGAGTTAGCAGTCCCCGTCCCCGTCCCTACGTCACCACATTCACGCGCATCCCTTGGCTGCACACACAGAGAGGACCGCCCCTTTATGCCGTTCTCTCTCCCCATTGGATAAAGGTTGTAGGATACAAGGAAAGTTTTCTCCTCGGCTTCCAGCAGAGCAGAGTGACTGACAGACCCGTGTTTCGGACCAAACACTCTATATAAGTGATTGCTGTCGAAAGATATAACTATTTAAGACTTATATTAACACAAACATTCTGCTTACTTCTGCTTTAATGTTTTTCTAGGGCTGTATTTGTACACGTTACATTCTCATTTAGAGAGTCTGTTCTGGTGTTTTAAGGCCAATAAGTCTCTGTGGATATTTTCTTAATCATCATCATCATCACGCCTCGTTCTGCTCCACAGTCGTTGCTGGACGAGCCAAACCCCAACAGTCCGGCCAACAGTCAGGCTGCACAGCTCTATCAGGAAAACAAGAGGGAGTACGAGAAGAGGGTGACGGCCATCGTGGAGCAGAGCTGGGTCGACGTCTGAGCTTCTCTCGCTCTCCTCTCCACCCCTTCCTCTCCATCATCCTCTCTTCATTATCCCAGTACTTCTGTCTCTCATTTTTTACCTCATCAAGATGAAGAAGAAAAAAAAAACAGCAACTATATCAGAAGAACTCAAGTGCCACCCTGAAAAAAAAAAGCAGAAACATCCAGAGAACAACCGAACCAGAATGGACATTAACTTGCTTGCCAATACATTAGAGGAAAAGGAGGGAGGGAGGGAAATCAATCTTTTTATTTGTTTCTTGTCCTTAATTTTACTTTTTTTATTGCATGATGTGAAATAAGTTATTGCTAACAGAATTTGTAATATATCTTTGTTTGGTTGGATTTGGTTGGACTGTTAGTGTTTGAGTTTTACAGATTATTTTTCTTTCCTTTTTTTTTTCCTTTTGAATTTTATTTTTTATTTTTATTTTCTTTTTGTAACGTCTGCTGGTGTGCACATCTCGACTGTTTGTAAAGGGCAGGTTGATGACCAAATCAGCGTATTTTGAAAGTCACAGAAGAACCCACAAAAAGAAAAAAGAAAGAAGAAGAAAAGCCTTTTCAGAGTTTCAGATGAAACCCTGACCTGCTCCTGCATATCTCTGGTATTTTAAGACACTGTAGGTTTTGGGCTCACAGACGTCACAGGCTGCAACAGCGCCAAGTCTCCCTTGCACTGATGAATCATGACTCCGCAGCTCGCCAACTTGCCAAGATCTTTCTTTATTTTTTTATTTTCTTTTATTTTTTTAATAATTTCCTCTCCTCCAAGGTAAAAGATGATAGATGTTGGAAAGGGAGTGTTATGAGAAAGTAAATATTAACATTAGGACGAGACAGAACAAGGTTGGGCTGCAGATGCCAAAATGGAAATCAGGGTTAGTGGGAGAAAAAGCTGTGGGAATCTCAGCTGACAGAAGGAACTACTGGATTCATTTCAATCAATATTTCATCTTCCTTATGTCAGCTGATTTTTTTTCATAATGAGCCCATGAGATGAGGAATTAAACTTTGTATCGTCATAGTTCATTTATGGCTAAAATAAAGTGAAAATCTGTGAAGGTTGTAAAGACGACCGAGAGCTAGAATGAGCAGGAAGTTGATGAAAATCCTCAATGTGTTGGTTTTTACTTTTACATCATGTTCGCATGTATTAGTCATCAGTTTGTAATTTAAGTTATAAAAAAAATGAAGGAAAATGCAGGAGTGTGGTTAAAAAACTAGAGTTGGATCTGTTCTCCGCTCCCTCTCCACACAGTTCATCCCACGTGGTTTTCACGCGACGTGAACGACTTTGGAGCGCTTTGTCGCCGGTGACGTGTGTCGGCCCGAGTGACGTCAGTGCTTTTGATCCTTCTCTTGAAATGGCACAGCTGACATATGAATTAACAAGCAAGCATAGGATAAAAGCAGTGCTGTCATTGCATATGTATACTTTTTATTTTATTTTATTTCTTTTGTGCTTTAAATGAGAGCGGTTGGAGGATCGACGGAGCAGATCACCGAAGAGACGACCACACTCGCTTGCAGTTCAAACCGTGCTTCAACAGTTTTTCCCAAAGTTGGTTTCATCGCCTGCATTTGTGTCATGTTTTGTTTGTTACGTGATACCCAAACGAAAAGACCACTTGAGTATAAAAAGTCATGACTTAATCCTGCCCAACTCCAAATCAATAATCAATGGAAGACAGTCATCATAAAGTGCATATAAGTTCCTCTTTTCTGAGACAGTAAAAGGTCATATTGTGGTTAGTGACTTATTTCACCTAATAAGCAGAAGGGATATGTTATAAAAAATTTTGTGAATTAAACAAGAAAATGTATACTTATAACAATATGCTGTATAAACATAATAAAACACATTTTTCAGACTTTGAAACAGCTTTTGTTCTCATGTTTAAATGATATTTCATCAGTCACAGAAATCATCTGAATGGAGAAGAAACACATTATTTTTGATTTAGATGCGAGTTGTCATCAGATTTGCTCATATTGTCCTTGGCAGTAAAAACGATAATATAACTGTAAATATGACAGACGAGTCGACGAGTACTGATTTGTTTTTATAGGTCGACTGACTGCTTTTAAAGCCAGTACTCTGCTTTTCACCCCGCAGCCTTGTTGTTCGATTTACTATTTATTTGACATGTGTGACATGATGACAGAAGAAAAAATTACATCCTTAATCGTTCTTGAACCAAACCATGAATCATCATTATATCATTCTGAGAGGAAAAAGACAAACTAGGATCTTTAGAGAAGAAAACGTGACTCATTTATTCTCCACACAGAAAGATGAGGACAAGATCCAATGTTATCTTGAATCTGAACTGTATAAAAACAGCAATAAAATCAATGGTAACACTTTAAAAAACTGTAAAACAACAATTTAGAGACTGATGAGCAGTGAAGCTGTGACATCATAATGTCTCTGTGCAGTTAAAATCCTAAAAACCCAGTCTTTGTGTTTAAAAAAACAAAAAAATCATATGTTCACACTCATGTAAACAACATAAGATGTTTAAAAAACCCACAGAGTTGTGGTCTGACGTGTTCCAAGCTCAGCCTGTGTGTAGCAGCTCAGTCCATCAGTTGTGATCCGATACAACCAGAGGAGACGACACAACCGAGCCGGTCATCGACCCTGTGGCACAAGAGAGAGATACATGAAGATTTTGTATCCGTTTGTGTGTGTGTGTTGTGTGTGAGTTTGAGTGTGTGTTGACAGTCGCACCTGTTGCTTCTTCATAATCTCGTCTCTCGTCTTGAAGACCGGTGCGTCCACCACCACGATGCCTTCAGCCATTTCCTTCACTTTGTCCAGGAGCTCGGTGCTGTACCTGCCACCAGTGCAAAGTTACCCACAGTTAGTTAACATCTTTCATTCATCTCTGTGGTCCATATTATTTATTTCGAAGAGGATGCAGCATTGTGAACAACATAAAACATAAAAGAAACGTTCTTTATTTCCTTCCATATTGTAAATTTGTGTCACTCTGTATGTTTGCAGCCAAGTCTAAGAGGAAATATCAGAGAAGATGTCAAATATTGGGAGTTATTATTGGGAGTTTTCAGTACGTGGTTTCTATTTGTCCACCAGGGAGGACTGAAATGTTTTTGCTCACAAATCTATAAAAAATAATTCAAATCTAAGGTTCTTCCGGAAAAAAAACCCTCAGTAAAGTTATGTTAAAAACCAAGACGTATGAATCTGACTTTAAAAAAAAAAGAAAAGAGCTGGCTGGTTTGATTATTGTAATAATGGTGTCTATGTGTGTATTTACAGAAATAATACATTACAATATTGTTACTATTACTATTATGTGTTATGACACTTTATGAATCCACGTCTCACACTGTGTTTTTTGTTGTTGTTTGTGCGTATTCTTTCCCTTCTCTCTTCAATCATATGTTGCTGTAACTGGAACAAGAATTTGCTGAAGGGATTTCCCCGAGAGATCAATTATCTATCTATCTATCTATCTATCTATCTATCTATCTATCTATGGTATCTATCTATCTACGGTATCTACTCTATCTATCTATCTATCTATCTATCTATCTATCTATCTGATTTTGAAAACAAGACGGAATGTAGACGTATAATAAATTATATTAAAACTGTTTTCAACAACATTTTTAATTTAATGTAGAGGTTTATATGTGTGTGTGTGGGCCAATTATAACAGAGACGTTGATTCTAATCCTCCACTGCAGCTGCACTTCTAGGTAAAGGCCGCTAAGCGCTGTGCGGCCGCAGGGGGCGGTAGTGAGCGCGGCGCGTTATGAGCGTCAGACCAAGATGAAGAAGAAGCCACACAACTACCGAACCAAACATTTCTGAACAAACCGTTTTAGTGAAGTCAAACCGTTTTTGCGACTTGTTTGAACTAAAACCAAATAAAAGTGACTAACTTTATGAATAATATGGACTTTGATTGTGAGAACAAATCGATTAGGTTTAGTTTTAATGTATCACGACTAGTAAAGTTAAACAGTGTCAACAAAGCCGAGCGGTTTGTTGAGCTGCTCTGATCCCGAACTGAGGAGCTTTAACCGGGGAGCGAGTTTGTGATAAGATCTCCCGCTCAGGACACACAAGGAAAAGGAAAAAGAAGGTGAATAGCTTGTTTTAAAGTGGTTAACTTAAAAACACGCCGTGTCCACGCACCGACAGCCCATGAAGACGTTGTTGGCCCACACCATGGACAGAGACAGCAGGTGGTCCAGCTGCTCGAAGTCGTACTCGTTGATGTTCCGCAGGATGAACTCCCTCCGCGCCTCCCAGTGCTTGTCGCTCTCCCAGTAGCCGCGAAACGTCTCCACCTGGTCGGCCAGGGCTCGGTTCTGTTGGAGAAAGTCCTCCACGTCCAGGGCAGACATCTTGCTTCTGCTGCTTCTTCTTCTGCTAGGCTGCTGCTACACACAGAGTCAACGAAGGCGACTTCCTGTTTTGTTTTCGAAGAGAGAGGAGCTCGAAGTTGATTTTCAGCGCCACCGTGTTTTCAGGAGCGCCGCTTGGTGGTGGAGGTGAGAATTACAACAGACACTGACAGAAACATTATTAGGGAATTAACATTTTTAAAGGGGAAAGTTATACATGTCTGGTCTCTTCTCCTCTGTGATGCTAACCCTCCTCTCCTCCATGTGCATTTGTTTTCAACAAAGCCGATGAGAAATCAATCCATAGAGTGGTGCATAATGTTATATATCATATACAATGCTACAATGTGTATATTTGTGTAGTCTAATCTGTCACAAACAGGAAATTACAGGTTATGGGCATGTTTGTGTTGCTAGGTAGAAGGCAGAGAGCTTCCATTCTTCCTGGAACAAGTTACAGGTCTGTTATTTAACCAACACTAGTACTCTGAAGCTGTTTCATTAAGGTAAAAATGTAGCATAGTTAAGGTAAAAATCCTGCATAGTTCCTCTTTAAAATGTATTAGTGCAGCATTTACAGTTTATACAAAGTCTTAAATAGTGAGAAAAATGCAGGTGCTGATGGTGTTTGATACATAAACATATATTAGTATTGAAGAGAAAGCTGCGTACATGCATGCAGCGTTAGGTGATGGTCAGAGTTAGGATGGAAATTAAACATATTTTCTAAATTTTTATTAAAGAAAATAGTATTGTAATCAAAGGTCAGATTACTTTTGAGGAAGTACTGACTAAAACAAATAATGCATTGTATTTTAGTATATTTTGTATGCAAATAAACATACCTGACAATAAATAATAACTGTTGCTATTTGATAAATGCAAAAGTACAATATTTACATTTAAAATAAATCCTGCAATACAAGTATCTCAACATTTATCAAATTAAAGATGAATGTCCAATAATTGGTTTTGCAGGAAGCAACACACAGGTTGCTTTGGGTGTGTTTTAAGAGCACAATACGTGTGCAAAGTCCAAAGTGCATAAAACTTATGCACACACACACACAAACATGGAGAGGTGCATAAGGAAAAGAAAATCAAGCAACATCTCTCTCTCTGCTGGCACTCGTCCATCCTGCCAGGAATATGATCAGAGAGAAACACTGGACTTTTAACCTCCAGTCAGGGCTCACGGGCAGAGTCACTCAGCCTCACAGTGATGCACACACAACAACACAAACAAACACACTGTCTCCATTTCTTTCTGTGTGCACATATCACCTGCACATATCGCCACACAGACCGGTGCACAAAACCCCTGCAATGTTCTTCTTTTTCTTTCCAGTCCTCTCTTATTCACACACAGACAGACACACACAGACGCACACACACTGGCAGAGTGGAGGATTTGGGGCTTGTTTTGACATGAAGTCATTGATATGCAAAGGGATTCCAGAGGAAGCCAACATGAAGTGAGAGGGACAGACAGACAGGCTCACTGCTCTGTCACTGGATTTGTTTCCACAGCACAGTAAGAAAAAGATTTAACTGTAAATAACTGTCAACATGTCTGGAGACCTTCATTATAAGAGCCACAGGAGCAACAGAATAACAAGCTTATGGGTTTTCAGATTTGCTTTAAACGCAAAATGAATTCACTTCACTTTATATTTAATATTTTTTTCACAAATAGAAGTCAGTGATGAGAGTCTATCAGAGACTTAAAATAAAAGTTGAGAAGACAAAACTGAGAAGATCCTTATTTAAAAAGTATTATTATTATTATTAACATTATAATCACACATTTTAGGAATGTTAAATGTTTGAATTAGTCACACAACCAAAAAGAAAGTGCAAACAGTGCATCTTTTTTATATGTCAGTAAAGACTGAGATGAGTTTCCCAGTAGTTGTAAAGGAGCGGTGGAGACGCTGCCAGAGGGAAAAAAAAACCGGAGCAGGTTGAAACAACAGTCAGACATGCATGGATGAAATAATGTCTGTGCAGATCCAGACAGGAGTTTCTTAAACGTGTGAGGTTGAGATGATGATGAGAGCTGATAAAACCAAAAGCACCGCCTCGGCTTTAGAAAATATACTGCGTTCCTTCTCCTAATATGAAGCACAGGAACACCACATGCGGACCCCAAACCCCAGGCTCCAGGCAGGCTCACTGGTGAGCTGCAGATGTAAATTTATATTACTGCGTAAACATAAAAAAAAAAAAGAAAACCCTCTGAAAAACACCAGCATACTAGCACAGTTAACTTTGATATACTAAGCTGCAGGCCAAGAAATCAAACAGCAAGCCAGGGTGTGTTTTTTCTTGTTCATTTATGACCTTGCTGTAGGTCTGAGCATTAATTTTTACTTGCTTTTTAAAAAGTTACATTTTGCTTGAACACACACACAAGCAATTTCAGCTCCGCCAAGTTTTACCAGGTTTACAACTATTTCAGATTTCAATATTTGTGCAGCGTAATAAAAAAAAAATAGAAGAAGCGGAGTGGGGGGAGGTGGGGTCGGGGGGTGTTTTTAAACATCTGACAGATGTTTCAGCTTCATCTTGTTTTCCACGGAGCTCTGAACATTGTAATTCTATTTCCACACAGTCTCAGTTTACTATAAGTGGTTACAAAACTTCTTCCCAGCGGGCTCTGGGCTCCTGATGCTCACCACAGACAAGTGAGACATGAACCGGCGCATGATCCCATCTGCATCTTCACTCTCCCCCTCCTACATTAATGCACTGTGCACACACTGACACGCAAACCACTGTGCACCTAACAACATCATGTTTCTTAGACATCACACACACACATTAGGTGCACATAAGCATATTAACTTCTTATGTAACCTTAAAGGGATAGTTCAATATTTTGGCAAATTGGCCTACAGTTTTAGGAGTAGGTTCGTTAGCTGCTCAGAGCTACGCTACGGAGGCTAAGGGATTTCTTGGTTTCCCTCATCAAACTCATCCAATACACAATCCAACAACTCCAAAATGCTCTGGTGAACAAGTTGTGACCTGCACATTCACCACGCTATGAGATAATAACAGAACGTTACCAGACAGAGTTGTTTTAGAGGTAAATTCAGAGACTGCTTGCTGAAGAACTGCCCCTGAAGGCAAGGCGCATCAGCGGTTTTGCATGAATTTACCTCTAAATAACTCTGTCTCGTAACGTTCCGATATTATCTCATAGCGTGGTGAATGTGCAGGTCACAACTTGTTCGTGGCTCGTGGCTCTGCTCCGCCGTTCTAAAAATAGCTTGCACCGACAATTAAAGGTAACGAACCTACTCCAAAAACTATAGGGATTATGGCCATGGGCCAATTTGCCAAAATGTTGAACTATCCCTTTAACCCTGCACCGGACTCTGTTAGAAGTGTGGCCCTTAAAATGCTCTTGCCTCTGACATATTTCCTCTGTTTTCTTTCCTCGTGAGTCACTCCTAGAAAGACACAAGTAAGCACTCATAAAAAAAAAAAAAAAAAAACGCACTTTCACCACCTCTCAAATTTCCCCCCAGAAAAACCACCAGCGGCTCTCCTGAGTGTGTTATATTTTGGTCGGCTTCCAAGTCATACAAGTCGCCGCTTTATTGAGTGAACTAACCCATTAAGTTTATGGCCTCGCTTTCGCTCTCTCACTCAGCCTGAAATATACACTGATGCTGAAATAATACACTGCGTTCCAGCCAGCTCTGGCAGGCGGCCGTTCTGATGAGTCACCTAATGTACGCTTACTCAGGAGAAAACTATAATTGGGAAACACGCAGACAACAGGTAGGCCTTTCAAAGCGGAGTAATACCTGAGGGACTCTCAGTGAGAACGGATCTAAGGCACCTCCCTGTGAAGTGTCTCTGGATATCAAGGTTACCGTGAGCAGACTCTTATTTTGAAGTGTTGTGTCCCCTGCTCACTTTAGTGAGGTATTTTTTGATTGGTTCCCAAGAAAAACAGCAGCATCCAAAAGCGACATATGTTAACGCTCTCGTGACAAAGCGCTCCAGCAGCTGTAGGGATTATGAGTCTTCTTGACCACCAGGAGCAAACAAGGACGTATGTTGTTACAGAGCCAACGAGTCCACAGAGGGAAAGAGGTCAAGCTGTTTGGACGGGTCGACAAAATGTCAGACTTTGACACATGAGACTGGTCACTTCTCATTTCCTACTGACAGTCACTAGTGAACATTTCCCAAAACTTAAACCCCAACAGACCAAAACCACAGCAGCAGCGGAACAGGAGATGCTGAAAGACACTAAAAACAAACACTGGATCTTTAATTTGGACGACTTTTTCTGTCGGAGTTGTGATGCACCTTTCAATGTCTTCAAAGAAAGAAAAAACTTTTACTAATTTCCCAATTGTCTTATTAACAAATAAAATACATCATGTCACACTTTCAGTCCTTTCTTCCTGTTTGTTATTTCCTGTTTACACTCACGCTTTGTATGCAAATATTTCTCTTACTCATTTTAAAACTACCTAGCTGATTCTCATTTCCTTTCAGTAAATACAACTTGAGCCAAACTGAAGATACAACGTTTTAATGCTTTATAGCCTCTTATGTTCTTGTACCTTTCCTGTTTTTTATTTTTTTTCATCTTACACTAGATGTCTAAACTTAAAATCGTTTAAAGATGTCTCCGTTAAAAAATGTAAACCATAAGCTGTAACGGTGCAGCTTTGCTTCCCGGTCAATCAATAACAATTATGTAAATCTTCATTATAAATTATGAATATGCCTTGCAGCCATTTTAGCACATGAGCATTAACACATGGGAGGTAATGCACGAAAGCAAAAGTAAATTACACATTAGTCATACAGAAACTGAGCAAAACAATTTCATCATTTATTTCATTTTATGTCACCAAAGCAGGAAGTAACAGACAGTGTCTCTGAAACTTGTTGAAAAACAAAAACAAACGTGTTGTATAGTTTGGAGCAGGATGCTCAGAAATAGGCTACACTTTGACATTGCTTTGACTTTATTACCCTACAACGGAGGGGTGCTCACACATTTTAGGCTTGGGACCCAAGTGATAAATGTAGTCCGTCATCCTGGGACCCAGACTAATTAAAAAACTAGTGCTCTTGACATGCAGGGATGCTGCATGGAGCACCAGGGCCTGGCAGCTATTTCAGGTCCTGAATCCTGACCCGTTGTTTAAAGAATTAGGATATATACCCATCTATTGGCCTAATTGCAGTTGACATGTTGGATATCAAGGCCATGATACACTGCATGTATCCACGCCTACCTCCTCCTCAGTCAGTGTATCCCCCACAGGACACCAAGTTCATAACAACAGCGCCACACAGCCGCCTCTAGATGAATCCTGTCGTGTCTGTGTTCACACGCTGAACTTCCTTCCTGGAATGTGTGGTTTAGAAAATCAAATACAACCTATGTCATGGAAAAATAGTGTAATGTGTGGCTGATGCTGTGTGTGTGCGTGTGTGTGCCGTTAGTGGTGGGTGGGAGGCGAGGGTGGGGTGGGGGTGGTGGGGGTAACCCATGTGTGATATTACACTGACATACTTGTAGACTTTAAGTCCCGTGAGAGACAAAAGGAGACGGAGAGGAAGAAGACAAAAAAGACAAAAAAACGTTTGAAACTAATTGACTTGGACTGGAGCACTTCAAAACAAATAGACTCCAAGTCCCAAAGTGATGAAAGGAATTAAGTGTCAGAATATTTTGGGAAATGATCCTCTTTGTGCTTTCTGACGCAGCGCTGCAACTGTTTTTGTCTTTAAATGGTTATAAAGAGCTAACAGGTGTGAAAAAGTAACCCAGTGCTACTGTTTAAAAGCATATGGGCCATAATATGCTGTTGGGTTCATTTATTTGGTCTATGGTCAGTTTTATCTCAAAGTTATAAAAAGTAGCTTAGTTAAATGTTTATGCGTCTCTAAGGGTAAGCTAGATCTAGCTTGCTAAATTGTATTTTTATTTTCACATTTTAGTGAGGTAAAACTGTGTAAACCTAAAAAAGTACTTAAACTAGTATAAAATGCATTAACCTTTACAACAACCAGGGGAAAATATGTAGGGAACTAGAGACTGTTGAAGCTAACACAGCTCAAATGCTAACTGAATGAGAAGCTTCTTGTTAAAAGGCAGTAGTTTACTTTAATGTAAATTTTTAATGATTGATTATTAGATAACTGTCAGCTAACGTTTTCTCTATTCAGTATAACTTTTGCTGATTTTGATGCTAGCTTGCTGATGAAAAGTACAGTTTGCATGTACTGAACATTTTGTGCCACTTATTTTAGGCAAATGTTCTGTTTACACCATTTGCATATTCAGCAGCCATATCCATTTTTTTTTCTTTCATATTTTACTGTGGTATCGCTTCGTTCACTTGATAAACATAATGATTTTCAATGAAAGGGACACTGTAAAGATTATTTCATGAAGGTGAATCCAAAGTTTGGTGGAGATGAAAGTCTGCCATCTGAAAATACCATAGACAAACAGAAATGCCATTGATTTAATTGATCCCATGTAACCTTACAATAAATCCTGTCTCCTTTAACCTGAACTGTCGGAGGCGTCTGATGATGTTGTTGTTGTATTACGCAGTTCATTTACCAGCAGCTATTGACTCATTAGTTACCAATACTAATCACTTAGAGTTGATGTACTTAATGATTGATGTGCTACAAGTAGCCTATAGCACCTTTAAACACAGGTATGGATTACAATGGGGAAATGCTCTGCAGCTGTAAAGGCTAAACCCCACCCAGCAGCCGGCAGATTAAAAACAAACCAACTATACAGCCACTATTTGACCCAGATGTGGATGGATCCACTTCCTAAATAAACAACAACGTGTGCATCTTATCTCATCATCAGCCAGGAATAAATTGCATTAGCGCACATTAAAAAACAAAACGACCACGCCACGGAGAGAGAGAGGGGGTCACGTCCCAGGCTGTTTCCTCATGGGGGGACACTATAGGCTACCTTACCTTCAGCGTGCAGACTGGGACGGGGAGGAGGACGAAGTGCGGGATGCTGCTGTTGCATTTGAATGTGTGCCAGAGAAATCCCTCCTCTGTGTCCTTCACCGCCTCATTTCACTTTGTGCAAAACAGCAACCCCTCTCCTCCCTGCTCCCCCCCTCCTACTGCCCCCTCTCCACTTTCTAAGCATCACGTGAGACAGCTGATATGAGCATTTGTGCACCTGACATCCTTGCCTATGCATGTGTGTGTGTGTGTTGTGTTTTTGTACATGCCCTTGCAGGTTTGTGTGTTTGATAGAAGTGGAATCGTCCCATTTGTTCATCCGGATGACCTTAATTTTTTTCTGTGTGTGTGTGTGTGTGTGCCTCCTCGCTCTGCAGCTATATGAGTATTGACCAGACACAATAAAGATGAGCGAAGATGAATAACAACAGCTGAGATTATCCTCTGTCTGTGGCTGCACAGACACTTAATGAGATTTCAGAGTCAGAGTCAGATTTGTTTGTGAGATATTTGAACTATACGGTAAAGCACAAGAAAATGCAGTCGTGTGCCTGATAAGAGCCAGAGGACAGTGATTTAGAGACAGTGCACGGCAGTAGATTACACATTGATCAAACACCCTCCTCCCCTTTAAATATAGATTTTTTTTTAGAAAAAATGTGAAGGAAGGTAATTTATTTGCCATTTCCTTTGGATCAGTGTGAGCAGATCAGTCACTTGGTGGAGAGATATTATCACTCACAGTAAAATACCACCACCACCACCACCATGGACCCTTCACTCCTGAACTGACTCTGCAGCTGCCAGTCACTGTGACAACCAGGTAATGGTGATGGTCAGAATTAAACATCACCTTTAGAAATAAAGTCGACACGTTGAGAAAGTGCTGTGAATTGCAGGTTGTGGATGAATATTAAGTGTTCATCATAACTCCTCTGTCCAGTTGAATCAGTCAGTCAAAGGAAAAAGAGGGAGGAGACACTTTAAGTTGATTTACTATTTTTAGAAAACACTAGATTTAGGAGATATTAGCTTATACTCAAAATGTTTGTGCATTAAATTTACTTTTTTGGAGCTGAAACTGGGATTTATTTAAGGGATGAAGTTTTATAGTCTATATGTTTGAAAATGAATGCCTGTTAATATTGATATAGATTTTCTGAGACATCAAAATACTGAGTGTGGATGAATATGAAATTTTAACATAGGCCTAATTATTCTGTCACAAAGTAGTCAAATGAGTCAAACTTAAAGCCCCCCCCCCCCCTTTATTATCAAAATAATGCTGTAAGACTATTTTTTTTAAAAACAGTTTGTGCTCCTTATTCCTAGGCTACTTAAATTTTAGATATAGCTAGGCTATATTAGGCCTATATTTTACATGTCTTTATTTGCAAAATGAATGCCTGTTAATTTACCTAGGCTGTTTTTACAGTTTGTTTTATGTAACCTTCTCAATTATATTTATAGTAGCCTAAGTATTTGTCCATTTCGCTTTATTTGTGGGGCTGAAGATAGCTAAATTTAGCCTATGAGTTGCTTTTTATTTAATAAACAAACCCACTCATTTTTATTAGGCTACATCATTCTGCTCTTTTTTCCCCCAGATACTTCCAACACTTGGTGCCACAGAGAGTGAGTGTATCAGGAAAGTGGCAGGTGGAGGTTCAGTCCCCGCCGTCTCCTCTCCGAGGCGCAGTAATCCAGCCTTTCTCAGAGTAGGAAGTGCATGCAGCTTGCGGTAACAGTGAATTGAAAGTACGCCATAAATATGGCGCCAAAAGAGTTTTCAAGCTGATGATAAGAGCTGATTTTTCTCCTCCGTGTTGTCCTTTTTTTTTTTTTTTCCTCCCTCTCCCCCTGTCCTGGGGCAGGAGGGGCGGGCAGGCGGGAGGAGAAGGTTTGCAACACCGGACCCGCCTGTGCATTAGAGCCGAGCGGCGTGCACGTCCAGCGGGCAGAGGAGTGGAGCCAGGCAGCGGCGGAGGCAGAGTGAAGCCGAGGAGAGAGAGAGAGAGAGAGATAGACAGGGACAGAGAGAGAGAGAGAGAGAGCTCAATGTTTTATTTTTGAAGGAGGGACGTTGCGAAACTGGCTCGCGAGCTTTTCTGACTCATCGTTTGGAAATAAAGCATCCTTTTTCTTTTTCTTTTTTTTTTTAACGCCTCGTCCTGCTGCGGCTCTCCGTCCTCCCGTCGCTCCCGTTTCACCGGCACCGGAGCCTCCGAACACACAGTCGGATTTTTTTTTTTGACACTACGTTTGGGGCTTTTTTTTTTTTTTTTTTTTTTTGCAAAATGCGACATGCTTTCCTGTGAGCGCTAATGTAGTGTAGTGTACTAGTGTAGTGCGCACCTCGCTCGCAGCCTGCTGCTACACAACACACACACAACACAACACACAGCGGTGAACGGGCAGCGGGGACCAGCGGCGGCAGCACCGACACCGCGCGCCGCGTTTGTTGTTGTTGACTTGGCGCAGGCTGCAACTTTAGTCCGGCTGCCACTTTTTTTTTTTTTTCTTTTCTTTTTTTTTAAAGGAGGATTTTATTCCGGATTTGGACTCGTCGGTGGTTGGTCGGTAGGTTCACTTCACGGAGCTGACGCGCTGTCAACACGCACCGTGAGGGGAAGCGAAGGGAGGGAAGCGAAGGAAAAGGAAAGGGGAAGGGACAGTCCTGTCACCCCAACGTGGATCCAGAGTCGGGGGGTTGGTTTAGCAGCAGCAGCAGCAGCAGCAGTAGCCCGGCAGCGGGCAGCGGGCAGCAGGCAGCAGGCAGGGCACCGAGTGGGCAAACTGAACTACTGCTAAACCCTCCACTGTGAAACTACATGTGCCTGGCTCCCAATGATCTCCTAATCTCTGGGAATCGGCCGCCGTCCAGGACTGAGGACGTCTCTGCACCCGAAGCTGACTGCGATCAAGGTAAAAACACACGCATATTTTTTTTTTTTTTTTTTTAGACATGGAGATCAACGCAAAAAAAAACTGAAAAAAGTGTCAGTGTTGCAGAAGCAGTCAAGTCCAGCACTGTGCCGCCGCCGCCGCTGCTGCTGCTGCTGCTGCTAGTGCTGCTAGTATCAGAGCCAGTGCTAGGCTGCTAGCAGCGGGGGCAGCAGCTTGGTACGCACTTTTTTGCAGCGGGCTTGTCAGTCACAGTCAGCGGGGAGCAGGGGAGCTGGGGGACGGTACGTGTCGGTGCCCTGGACGGACCGTGCACGCTGCTCCAAGAGGAGGAGCAGGAGGAGGAGGAGGTGATGCGTTTATTAAAAAAAAAAAAAAAGCGTTGCAATGAAGGAAAGATAAATATTCGAGCAGCCAGGAGCGCTGTGTTGCAGCCACCCCGAGCTGAAATTAACCGGATAAACTTGTGGCCATGTTGAGCTGCAAAATGCAACGTAATAAACGGTGGGAATCAAGTGTGTGTGTGTGTGTGTGTGAGCAGGAGCAATGTGTGTGTGTGTGTGTGTCTGTGTGTGCAGCTGGACCGGATCCAAGTGTGGGTTATTTATTTTTTTGCGCGTAATTGCAACAAATAGGCTCATTTGCTGCACTGTAGCGAGGAATGTGAGTTGAACTTGCAGGCGCACACATGCACACATGCATGCACGCACATGCATGGGGCTACACACACACACGTATAGACACATAGGATGATGTGAGATGAAGTTGTATGTGGAGCATCAAGCAGCAGCAAGCAGCAGGTCTGGGTGCAGGCAGGGTGGTGGCACCAAACGTTCACAGTCCTCGGATGATTCGCAGGTTCCTTCACTCCTTCAGAGGAAGAGGAGGAGGAAGAGGAGGAGGGGTGGTGGTGGTGGAGGAGGAGAGGAAACCAGGGGGAGCAGCAGTGCTTTTAGGAAGGCTGAGCACGCAACCACACACATACACACATCAAGGAATTAGAGCAACTCCTCTCTGCCTCCTTCACCCTCTCCTCCTCCTCCTCCTCCTCCTCCTGCTGCTTCGTGCTGTGCAGATCTAGCTGGCTTTAGGACAGAGGAGGGTGGGGTGTGTGTGTGTGTGTGTGGTGAGGAGAGGAGGGGAGGGGGGGTGTTGGCTGTTGTTTACCTCATCTAAGTCAGAGTGCTATCTGTGTCCCTGGGTTGGATGAGTGTGGCTGTTTCATAAACAACAGCAGCAGCAGCAGCAGCAGCAGCAGCAGCAGCAGCAGCAGCAGCAGCATCTCGGGGGTTGAACATGTGGATGCAGGTGCTGCTGACGCTGGAGTCGTCCGGTGTGAGCAGGATTAATGGGGTGGAAGTGAAGTGGGGCATTTGCCTCTGGTGTGATTCCTGCTCTGTGGCTGATGTGTGCTGCTCTGCTCTGCTCCTCGTCATAATTGCCTGGAGAACCTCTGAAGAATATTGTGTGTGTGTATGTGTGTGTGTGTCTGCCTATTAGTGCTGATCATTAATGGATGGAGCCGTTTATCCAGATTTCTTCTTTTTCTTTTTTCTTTCCTTTTTTTGGAGTATTAATTTTCTGATGGCTCAACTGAACTGAACTGAACTTGGCTTTAGTCTTGAATCAATTAAGCTCGAATCATCTGGGGGCTTGTTAAATGTTCCCGGTTGTCACACTTTACCCCCCCCCCCCCCCTCCTCCTCCTCCTCCTCATCTTCATCTTCCTCTTCCTCCACCACCATCATCATCATCATCATCACATGCACATGTACCTACCTACCGCCAGCCCTCGGTGTTGTGTCTCCTGCTCACTTTAAACACATATTCGAGTGCAGATCCATGTGCGACGCTCTTCAAACTCTCTCTCTCTTTCTCTCTCTCTCTCTCTCAACAAACTCTCGCACACAGACGCACAAACACACACACACACACACACACACACACACACACACACACACACACACACACACACACACACACACACACACACACACACACATAACCCTCCTCCTGCTGGGTATGAAACCGGAGATGAGTCATGGCGTGTGGGGGCATAACAACTCTGTCTCAGTCCCTCTATCCCCCCCTTCTCTGTCTTTCACATCTTTCCTGATGCAGTGCTATCTTGTCTTCTCTCTCTCTCTCTTTCTCTCTCTCTCTCTCTCTCTCTCTCTCTCCCTCCCCTCCCTCAAGGCTCTCTCCTCTCCTCTCTCTCTCTCCTCTCTCGCCCAGAGACAGTGGTTGTTTACAAGGCAGGAGAACAGGGATGGGAGCTGTTTTCATTTTGCATCCGTTTTTCTTTTTTTGTTTTTTCTGGTGATGGCTGCCCTCCAGACACTCGTCCATGTTTCAATCCCTCCTTCCTCATCCTCATCTTCATCCTCATCCCTCCATCTCATCCATCGCTCCCTTTCTCTCCATCCATCCGCCATATATTAAACCTTTCCCCATCATCAACTCATGCTTCCTCCTTTCCTCCTCGTCATCTCTCCATCAAGATGTGATCTCTCTCTGGACGCTCAGCTGGAAGAACAAGTGTGTGTGTGTGTGTCCATGTCCATATGTATCACTTCTCCCCGTCCAGTGTGTTATGTGAAACTCGAGCGTGCAGACCTTTTAAGCCTCACATGTGTACATACGCACACGTGTGTGTGGGCGGGGGTGTAGCGTAGCATGAGTGTGTGTGTGTGTTTGTGTCTGCTGCGTTAAGCGCTGAGCTCTGATTGGTCGGAAAAGGGGGTAAGGACCCCCACGTGGTACGTTGTATCGCATTAGCAGCTACGTAGTGAGGAGGAAGAGGAGGAGGAGGAGGAGGGGGAGGGTTGTTCATGAATGGTCCGGTGACGTCACGCAAACTGTACACTCAATCCCACACACAGACGCACATACATATACATACACACATGTTTTAACACACGACTATAGAAGGCTTCAGGGCAGAAGTGTGTCTGTATGTATGTGTGTATCTGTGTGTGTGTGTGTGATTCAGTAATACGTGTCAGATAAGAAGGATAGGAACTAAGTGAGCCGAGGGATTTGTGTGTGTGTGTGTGTGTGTGCCTGGAGGCGTGTTGGCTAGCTGTCATGTCACCAGCTCTCTGCTCTGCTACCAACTAACTAACCTGTGTGTGCGTGCTGTCGCTGGTGTGTTAGTTCCCATATGCTTTGATATTCAGATGTCACAAAGGTCCAGACCTGCTGTTGATTCAGTGATTAATGCTGCAAGTTTTAGGGATGTCACAATTACTTGTTTTCACAATTAATCGCAGTATTGAACGACACAATTAATTGATCGTAAAGATTCCTAAATACCGTCACTTTCCAAAAAAAGATTATGTCAGAACTGTATTGGCAGATGTGCACCAAAGTAAAGGTAAATGCACAGATACTAGTCCATACGTAACATTGAATTGGTAGGACTTTAACTGCTAGAGTCAGTGTCATTTGTAATAGTAAAAAAAAGATTAAAATGAACTTAAACATTTGGTATAGATGACAATTAATGACTTATATATTTCAAACACTTTAATAATTGGTCATATTTTAATAGATACTTTGTGGAAATAATTAGTAATGTAATTATATTTTGACTATATTTGACTTTAGGGTTAGTTTGACTTTACACATTAATAGTGTTTGAAATTAATTGATGCATAATAATCATGATAATCGTAATACTGTGATTATTTCTCTGATAATAACCTAGAAAATCTGTAATCGTGACATCCCGAGACAGAACTATAAAGAAAATAAAGAAGTGTTGTGATGTTTTCTACGTGACTTTATCATGTTGAATAAAGGAAGTTAAAGGAAGTGGACAGGATAAAGGAGACGTTATGAAACTCTTACAAACGTTGTCCTGGTTTCCTCCCATGCAGCTTTGCAACATGAAACCGACCATGTGGTGGATTAAATGCTGCAGCCATGTTTTCATGCATTAGCCAGTGTGTGTGTGTGTGTGTGTATGTGTTAGCGCTCAGTAGATGACCCTGCTGTGGCCTAGTGCCTCATTAGTGGGTTCCTTAGTGTGTGTGTGTGTGTGTGTGTGTGTTAACCTGCTGTTGAGTGGGCAGGACATGACGTCAGGCTTCAGGAGGAGGAGGGGGGGTTGTGGTGGTGGTGTTTTAATTTTGTTCCTGCTCCACTGTGACTCAGCCTTGTTAGTTAAGGATAATTGCAAAGTCTGCACACCTGCACAAGTGACCGAGGAGGAAAGAAGTGGCGCACACACACACACACACACACACACACACACGTACACACACACTTATATTTCACAGAAAGATCTTTTTTGCAGGAGTAATCTGGAATGAGCTTCATCGCTCAGCGCCGGTCCCTCGCTGACTGAATAAGAGCAGTGAACGTTCTGGTGCAGCAGATGGTTTTTCAGATAAAATTAATGATCCATTTTTTTTTTTTTTCTGTGGTTTTTTTTGTTGTTGTCATAGTTCACAGCAAAGTCTGTGTTGTTACCATGACGGCGTTGACAGCGATATGATCAGAGCGAACCTCACCGAGGTTATGATTCATCGTTTGTACTCATTTCACATCTCTTCATTTCCCCTCAAATGAGCCAGAAAACCACGGTGACGGTCCCATAATGAAGGACTTCATACGTGTTAGAGACGATCTGACATGGGTTTACTTTTCATAATATGATTCATCCAACATTTCTCTGGTTTCTTTCTGCTTCTGCAGTGTGAAGATCTGCTGCGTCTTTGGGTTTTTGGGGTCATTGATTAGTAGCCTGAACATGGTCCCTCAGCTTGGACGGTTAGATGGCTGATCTGTGGTTAACACGACCTTTAAGTCCACGACATCGCATACGTCAGTTAACGCAGCAGCGGTTGTGATTTTTAACGTGTTTTTTTTTTTTTACAAAAGGGCGTTTGTCAGTAAGTGGCTGAACGAGACCACAGCGGTTGTCGAGGGAGGGCGTCGCCAACCGTCACCACGTATATCACACGTATAGATCTTTACAAAAAAAAACAACAATAGTTAAGAAGACTCTTTCTTTATGTTTATTGAACTGTGTTATAATTCATCACACTCTTCCTCCTCTCTCTCTTTCTCTCTCTGCCTGCTTGCAAAAAAAAAAAACTCCTACTCGTCTTTCAGGGGTGAAAAAAAAAGAAATGTCTGAAGGCAGTAAGCAGAGTGATGGACAGGCTGACAGATGCTGCCTGAGCTCCTGATGGGAATGAGTTTCAGGAGTGTGTGTGTATATGTGTGTGTGTGTGTGTGTGTGTGTGTGTGTGTATATATGTGTGTGTGTGTGTATATATATGTGTGTGTGTGTTTGTGGGGAGAGAGTGGAGCAAGTAAACAAGAGACAGAAACAGTATGTTGGACCTTCCTTTGCTGTTTGAACACCTGGTGATCCGGTATGGAAATAAGCTTCTGACTCACCGTGAGCATCCTTGAACATTTAACTTGCACTCAGTGTCTATTTAAAAGCGGCAAATACATCAAAGTGAATTAAAAAAAGAAAAGAAAAAAAAAGGCAGAAGACCTGAGGTTCAGAGAGAAGGGAGGAGGTGGAGGCAGGTTAAATAACTGTACTTTTTGTTATATTTTGCGAATGAATGGCAGTTGTTGAGTTTTAAAAAATTTATCCAGTTTAAAACGGAGGCGATAAACAGTGTGGAAGAGGAAGGACAGAGGAGGAGGAGCGGTGGTGTAGAGGTGAGGAGAGATGCAGGAGGGAGGAGGCGAGGACAAGAAGGTGAAGCCAACAGGGACACGAAGGAGGAGGGAGGGGAGATATAGGGAGGGTAGGATGAAAGAGGACAGGAAGCAGGAGGAGGAGGGAGGAGGGGGGGCAGGTAGATAAACAGGGAGGTGGTAGCCGGGGTCGCAGGGAGTGAAGGGCAGTGTGTTCATCCTCCATCTCTCCCTCCTTTTCATCCCTCCTTCACTCCCTCCCAGGAGCTAATGAACTCCTGATGGCAGCGGAGATGGGGAGCGATGGATCAATCCATCTCTCTCTCTCTGTTTCTTTCTTTCTCTCTCTCTCTTTCCCTCCCTCCTCCCACCTGTCCTCCTCCCCCTCCTCCTCCTCCTCCTCCTCTATGCTCTCTCTCTCCTCTCTGGTTTTTGGCAGGGCCCCAGCCTCGCTGGCTCAGACTCACCTCCTTCATTGTTTGTCAGCAGATTTTGGGAGACGGAGTGGGAGGCTTAGTTAGAAAATTATTTGGACCTCTGCCTCTTCCTTCTTTTCTTCTTTTCATTACTTCTCTCTCTCTCTCTGTTTTCCTCTCTCTCTCATTCCTGCTCTCATAATGCAGCGGCAGCAGCAGGAGCAGTGGCAGCATCAATAAATATTGTGTTAATGTTCTGGTGGCTGGAGCCAGCGAGGTGATAAAGGAAATCTATTTGATTTCTGCGGCTCGTTTGTTTGACCCGACGCCTCCTCGGCCGCCGTGCATATTGTGTCTGAATGTACTCAATGTATGTGTGTGTGTGTGTGTGTGTACAGCTTTGTACTTAGTGAGTTTCTCCTGTAATTCCTTTCATTTATTCCCTCCCTGGCTCCCGCTCCCTCGTTTGTTCATTTGTTCGCTCCTTCGCTCGTCCTCCTCCCTCCTCTTCGTCTTGTTTCTCTGCTCCAAGACTCAGAGTTGTGTTGAGCAACTCTGGTTGTTGATCCTCAGCGTGAGAACTCATCTCTCACCGTGTCGAGTGTTGGACGCTGTAAAATCGTCGTCCTGTTATGATTCTTCTCAAAGGGCTGAAGTGTTCGTACTTATTTCCAACAGCTACAATCAAGTGTGATTTGAGAAGCTCCAGTCTCAGAGACGGACTCCATATGCTAATCGCTCAGAGGCGTTCAAGTTCAAACCCTGTGGATACGGCCAGTGGTTTTTCTGACTGCAAATAAATTGATTAATGCATAAATAAAGAATCAATCAACCCAATTCTGACAATAGAAATGTGACAGCAGGTTGGTTTCACTCTAGCTGCAGCATACTGACACTATTTACTATTTTAATGTTCTTCATTCTGGTCGGATGCTGACAGATATCTATATATTCACACCTGCTTTCTCTGTTGAGTGCAAAATAAGGTTTAAAGAGATAGTTCAACATTTGGCAAATTGGCCCATTGCCATAATCCCTATAGTCATAGCAGTAGGTTCGTTACCTTTATTTGTCAGTGCAAGCTATTTTTAGAACGGTGGAACAGAGCCGTGAGCTGCTCAGAGCTACGCTACAGAGGCTAATGGGATTTCTTGGTTTTGAGGTAAATTCATGCAAAACCGCTGATGTGCGTTCCCGTCGGGGGCAGTTTTTCAGCAAGCAGTCTCTGCATTTGCCTCTAAAACAACTCCGCCTCATAACGTTCCTTTATTATCTCATAGCATGGTGAATGTGCGGGTCACAACTTGTCCACCAGAGCGTTTTGGAGTTGGATTGTGTATTTGATGAGTTTGATGAGGGAAACCAAGAAATCCCATGAGCTTCTGTAGCGTAGCTCTGAGCAGCTCACGGCTCTGCTCCGCCGTTCTAAAAATAGCTTGCACTGACAATTAAAGGTAATGAACCTACTGCTATGACTATAGGGATTATGGCAATGGGCCAATTTGCCAAAATGTTGAACTATGCCTTTAAATAGAATTTAATTGACCAACTAAATGATTTTATTGTCTCTCTGCAACAGTGAGGCTTAGGTGAATTTTGCAGGAGACCAAGCAACAACAGCTTATTCCTGATTGAAAGATTTCAGCGTGAGAACAAAGGTGAGGCTGCAGGCTGCCTGAATGAAATGCCAGCGGAAATGCCACCAAAACCAAAACCAAAACTCAAACAAAAAAAACATTTGGAAGCATCTGAATGAGCTGAAAATAACTGAAACCTCCCGGGTTCGTCAGTGGTTCGACGTCATTAACGTTGAGCGACTAAACACCACCCTGCCTTAATGCAGAAACACTGACACGTGGTACAAGATGATTCATTCATTCCTTCATTCACTTTCCCTGAAGGACCAACGCTACGTTCGAGATAAGCATCGTCAGCCAGTGTTCCTTATTTAACCCGGGCTGCAGCGAGCAGCAGCAACACGCAGCATTTGCAGTTTTTTTTTTGTTTTGTTTCTGTTCCTTCACACTCGAGTTGGGGCGGCTTCGTTTCCCCCTGAGAGCAATACCGGAAAACTAATTTACTTTACAGAGACTGCGGTCTTCTGGATCTGACATGAGGAGCGAGCTTCCTTCCCCCCCAGTGGGTCCCTGTGGAGGGGGGAGGAGGGAGGGGGGAGGGACCACAGGGGAGAGGGCTGATGGGAATGGTGATGGTGATATCAGCATCAGAGAGTGACTCATGACTGCTCTTAAGTGGCTCTGAGCTTTCCAGTCAGTCAGGAGATGTTCGTGTGTGTGTGTGTGTGTTTGTGTGTTGTGAGTACGTCATTAAAGTTTCCGGCTGAGATGTTAAGCACCGCGGCGTGCTGTGGTTTTTGTCCGTGTGCTTGTGGTTTTTTCACCTTTTTGGTTGCAGACACACAACCTCACACACTTACACCTTCACAACAATGGACAATTTTAGTCTTTATGGCTACGTTCACACTGCAGTTACAAGTGACCTCAATCCGATTTTTTCGCTCATATGTGACCCATATCTGATTTGCTTTTGACAGTGTGAACAGCACAATTCGCATTGAATCTGACATTTTCAAATCAGAATTGGGCCACTTTTAAATGTGGTACTGAATCGGATATGTATCGGATTTCTTAAAATGCAATCGCAATCTGAACAGCCAGGTCACATTTAATGCGACTTTGACGTCATTCTGACCCGCGCTGCACTGTTTTGTAAATGAATGACAAACAAAGTTGATTGAAAAAAAAAGTGTGCCACAGGCGGGAGCCAGGAACAGAATCAAAATATGGATATCAGAGCAAGGTTGATAGTGTAGTGAGGAGAGACGCTACTCTAGCACGCGGGAGACCAAGGTTCAAATCTGACGTGAATTTTTTTTTAGCATTAAGCCTACAAGTCCTACAATACCGTTTGCCGTTACCATGGTTGCTTCCGTAAACACCGTTGTGGCGCTGTGATGTCATCAATGATCAACTGTACATGCGGGTCACTTCAGGAGCGTGAGCTGTTCACACAGCAATCCGTAGACAGGCCACGTTTAAAGACGTTATGTGAACAGCCAAACAAAAATTCCGATTTGAGCAATAAATTGGAATTGTGCATTAAGACCTGCAGTGTGAACGCAGCCTGTGTGCACGTGTGCTGCAGGGTCTGGAGTAAAAAGTCGTCAATTTGCAATGCATCGTCTCCAAACACCGATGATCGTGCGTGTGCGCTAAAATAATGATAATATTTCAGTCTGTCAGGAATCGATCAATCAGTTCTCCAGAGACGATCAGTTTACGATTGATCACTATCAATAATGTATTGTTGCACAATGATGTCAAACTTCAGCTAAGACATAAATGTTGCAGTAGAGAACTGTTTCCAGCGTTTCATGTTACTGGACTATGATGCAACAGATGCACCATGTTTACCCCAGTGGCTGATGGGAAATAAATCTTCCTACACACACACACACACACACACACACACACACACTTGTCCCCTCCCCCCACATCACCGAAAACATAAAGTCTTCCTGCTGAAATATTTGAGAGCTGCAACATGGATTCTTTCCAATTTTGTACACACCAAGCCAGAAGTGTGTGTATGTGTGTGTGTGTGTGTGTATGTGTGTGTGTCTGTGTGTGTGTGTGTGTCTAGCTTTCATGTTCAGCTTTTGAGTAGGTCGCTGTCTTCTTTCTTGCACACCTGTTAGCGCGGGACGTTTGATGTGTGTGATGTGTGTCAAATGTGTTTTTTCCTCGTTCTTTTTTTTTTTCTCTCTCTCTCTCTCTCTCTCTCTCTCTCTCTCTCTCTCTCTCTCTCTCTCCTACCGAGCAACATGAATCTTTACTGTGTGTGTGTGTGTGTGTGTGTGTTTGAAGTTAAATACTAAATACTTGATAACTGACATCACAGATTGGTCGACACGCACATTCAAATATGCACCTACACACTCTGACATTTGGATTCTTTCAGCTCATTCATAATAGTTGCCCTATTTTCTTCATCTCTCTCTCTCTCTTTTTTTGTCTCTTGTTCTTTTTCCGTCTCTGTCTTTTCTCTCCCTGGTCTCTGAACCTCACTTTATAAATCTTTTGTGATTCTTTTCTTCGGTGCTCTTTCCTTCTACACCTGTCAAACTCTTCGGTGTGAACCCCCCCCCCTCTCTTTTACCTTCCCTTTCTGCAGCAGCTCTGTCCAAAAATAGCTGTTTGTCTGTGCGTGTGTGTGTGTGTGTGTGTGTGTGTGTGTAAGATGAATTGGGGAGTTGAGTGAAGGAAAGAGTGAAAATAGACTTGGACGTGTGTGTGTGTGTGTGTGTGTGTGTGAGTGTTGCAGTCTTCCCTGCATGCCTTCTAGCTGTTGCTGTCTTACTAGTACGCACATTAACACTGCATAGAAAGGTAGCAAACACACACACATGCACACACACACCTGTCCAACTCATCTTATCTTGCCTGTTGTTTTTTTTTCCCCGTGAAGGGGAGGAAATATTCAGTGAGAGAGACAGAGACAGAGAAAGAGAGATTTGATTGTAAAATAAACCTTTATTACCGGTTCGTCCTTTACCACAATTCTCTGTTGTTAATCACAAATTACAACAAAGTGCAAAAGACCCTGATCAGAGTAAAAGGCAGATGACACAGAAAAATCAAAACTTCAGAACCAATGAAGAGAGAGAGAGACGATGATGGACGGATGAGTGGAGAGCTGGAGAGGAGGGAGAGAGCAGCAGCAGCAGTGAAGGGGAGAAGAAGATGTAGAGATAGAGAGGAGACGATAAGAAGAGAGGTGGAGTTGTGTTTTCTTAGTTTTCTTGCTGCCAAAAGGATTTTTAGGATTTTTTAAAAAAAATTTTTGCAGGAGGGGTCGGGGGGGGGTTGTTCCCTAGGCAGCAGGATCTCAACACACATACACACACACACACACAGAGACACACAGACAGATCAGAGTCATAAGGGAAGACGGAGACACACACACACACACACAAACACTCAGGCACATAAATACACACCATAAATGCACCGATATTCAAACCTCCACCCTGGATACACACACACACACTCACTCTCACATACACACATGCACACACACAGATATACAGCCATGGCGCTGCCTCAGAGAGATGACTTGTTATGAAGCAATTTATATGCAAGGATTCTTTATCAAACTGACTGACCTCTGGCTCCTCAAGGAGCGCTGAGCACCGGCCAGCTGTGTGTGTGAGTGTGTGTGTCTGTGTGTGTGTGTGAGCTGTTTGGCAAACAGCTTCACCCCCTTCAGATTGTTGTTGATGCTTATGTCATTACAGTGTATTTGTGTGTGAGTTCACCTTCATCGTCTACTCTGCACTAACAATATTCTCTTTGTAAGCTCGCTGTGGTTTATACATTAAAACAACAAATGCATCTGTGTGTGTGTGTGTGTGTGTGTGTGCATGTCTATTTGTGTGTGTGTGTGTGTGTGTGTGTTTGTGTGTCCAGATGTTCCAGCAGTTATTCGCTGTCTGTTTGTTGTTGATGGCTCTGTCTGCTTCTCCTGACAGCCAGACTGCCTACTCATCTCAAGAGAGCACTACGTGTGTGTGTGTCTGTGAGTGTGTCTGTGTGTTTGTGTGTGTGTGTGTGTGTGTGTGTGTGTGTGTGTGTGTTAAGGGAGGGAGAGAGAGAGAGAGAGAGAGCTCATTTCAGACTGATGGCCTGTGATCGTTAACCAACCATTAACCATCAACTGACAAGATTAAAATGTACTACTCCGAATAGTCGAGTGTCTGTAAAGTGGACCAGAAAGATCCAGAGTGTCTAAACAGAGAGGGACACACACACATACGCACACATGCATGCATGCACACACACACACACACACAGAGGAGGGGGATGGTCCAGGAACATGTAAAAGAAAAAAAAAGAGAAGAAGCTCTACATTATGAATTCATGAGGTTATTCTAAAGATCAGCGGCAGCTCCACATGTGATTAAAGAAGGAGTTGAGTTCAGACCAACAGTTGGATGTGAGTCACAGCAGCATCACACCTCATTAGAATAAAATAAAATAAAACACACAGACCTGCCTCCGTCCTCTCAGAGTGGTTCTGACTCACAGGTGATAACGTGTTGGCATGACGATGGGTGTGTTGTCTGCATGGTGTGCAGCCTGTTCACTGTAACATGGACCAGGACTGTTGACTGATGCTGTTTATCAGTTTCTGATCAGTTGATGCTGAAGCGATTGAAGGCTGTGCACTTCAGTACGATCACATGTTTCCGGTGAAAACAGGAAGCTATTGATATTGATCCTCGTCTACAGTAGCCAATCACATCGACTGTGTGAGCACCACCTGTGGGATCGTCTGCTGCTGTGGAGGACATACAGTATCTCCCTCACACACACACACACATAAACACTGTGGACCTGTGTGATGATGGACTGAGCCCGTGCAGACTGGAGGGAGCAGTGATGCTGCAGGTTCATGATGTCACACAGAACAAGCTCGTTACAGCTTGGTAGGGCTTATATTTCAGTGGAGGGGACGAAGAAATTCAAGAAACAGTTAGGGTTCCCACGCGTTCTGGAAAACCTGGAAAATGGTTGACCAATTTTCCAGTCATGGAAAACACATGGAAAATTAGGAAAAAAGTCAAAAGGATTTGTTTTCCAAAGAAAACTAGAGACTTTGAGTTGATGAGTGTTTCCAGTGTTGGAGCGGGAGCATGAGGGTTTCCTCTGCTGAGTGACAGGTAGAGGAGCAGCAGAGAGCTGTTGTGGCCGTGGTTTAAAAGCAAAAACATGTTTGTGTTGTTCTATGATGACTTTGTTATAATCTCTTAGCATTTAAGAAATTATTTCATTTTCAGTCAGAGCCACAGACTGCACATCTTTAAATCAGACTTCTGGGGGTGAGAGAGGAATAAACATAGAAACAAACTTGTTAAATGTACAAAGTGGGGTACAACTGTCAAAAAGAGCACTTCTCCAAAGCATGAATGGGACAGGGGACATATTAGTGTAATAACATGTCTTTCAGACTATTCTGGCTGAAAATGTCCTGGAAAATGATTTCATGAAAAGAGTGGGAACCATGTTAGATGTTAAATTAGGAACGCCCTCGAGTGCAGGATGAGTCATCGAACGTCAGATAAAAAACTTTATGATATAAATGTGGCAAATATCAACAGATCCATGAACAATTAAGATGTGGACACAGGATTAAAGTGGGAAAATACATTTTTCATTTCATGGAGTCTTTAATTATAAACAGCACATGGTTGTGTTTCCTGCTCCTCACGTCTTTAAACGGCTGCTTGACGGTGAAGACCTGGTTTTAAAGTTCAGGTTAGAATTAGGTTGAGGTTACTGGGCAAAGGAAATTATGGCAATGAAAGACCTGTCTCTGTGTGCGTGTGTATGTGTGTGTGTGTGTGTGTGTGTGTGTGTGTGTGTGTGTGTGTGTGTGTGTGTGTGTGAGTGTTGCCTGCTGGGCCTTTTGCAGCCCCAGTCTTTTAATAATAGATCACCATCATTGCAACCATTGTTGTGTGCTGACCTTAAGTGCTGCAAAGTGCTGCGAGAAGACACCGAGCCACGCGGGTGCTTCTGCTGAAGTGGGTGCACTGTCATCTCCAGGCTGTCTGAGGGCGGGGGGGAGGGAGGGGGAGGGGGAGGGGGGACAGACAGAGAGACACAGAGAGAGACAAACAGACAGACAGGCAGCCAAGCAGTGCGGCTGAAATACTTGCAGACAGACAAACAGATGGCGGGTAAAAAGGGGGTAGACGGGCAGAAAGGCAGAAGAGTCAAGCAGTCAGACAGACAGAAAGACAGATGGCGAGCTTATAGGCAGGCAGAAGGACGGACAGAATGACAAGTGGAACGCGGCCAGTCACATGGGTTTGGAAATTAGGAGACAGACAGAGAGACAGAAACGGACGAAAAGTCTCGCAAAACATCCTGCGTTATTCACTCAGGGCCGAGCAGAACCTGACACATGTTTACGCAAAGATCCGTCTGACTGCACACGCTGATCGCTGATCAGTGAAACGGCCTCGATTCCACGCTGAAACCATTAGCTGATTAATCAAAGTGTGCTTTATAAACGAATTGCCTGCTGATCAACAATTAATTGCCTGTTAATTGATGGTCGACAGCCAAACACTTTCCTCATCTGAGCCTCTCTAATGTGAGCGTTTCGGGTTTTTCTTTTTTCTTTTTTTTGATTTCCCCGTTAATGAAATATCTTTTTATAGACGTTTTTATAGATCAAATGATGAACGGATTAGTAGGAAACATAATTTGGAAACCAATCAAGCGGGAAAATCATTTGTTTGTTTTCAGCCCTCGCTGTTAACGCGCTAGGTGTCTGGCTCGGCTTTGTCATTTTCTGAGAACAAACATCACAGGAGTCGTCCCAACCTGCGAGAGAAAGTGAGAAAATTAACAGAAAATCTAAAGAAATAAAAACATGTCGCAGTTTGATTGACGGCTACGATGTGAGCGGAGTGCACCACTTTTCCAACACATTTCTTCTTGCCTTTGGTAAACCACACGATGCTGTCAAGATGTTCTCAAACCAAACACTGCTTTTTTTTCTTTATTTTTTATGACACTTTATCTACAGTGGCATCTGCTATCGGGGAAAATGACACAGATGAAGCTTCAGCGGCTTCAGCAGCCGAGCTGAGAAGATAAACCTGCTCCTCACTCTGCCACAAACACCGTTCACAGCTGATGCTCTGCACAATGTGAACATTACAGTGTTGCAGTGTCAGTTCACAATCACACCTAGAAAGAACTAGTTCAGGTCATAAAGATGAAAATGAACTAGTTCACGTTCATTTGTACCGTTTCTAGGCCTCCTGCCTCCTCCAAATCACTGCCACTGCCAAACTGAATGACTTATTGAATCACAGACACGAGCTACATTGGTAGTGAGATAATATTTTGCCACTTGAACAACCTGCCATATTCTGCTCTAAGTGAAAAACCAGGTGTAGTTAAAGTACAGTGTCGTGAAAAAGTATTTGCCCCCTTCCTGATTTCTTAGTTTTTTGCGTATTTGTCACACTTACATGTTTATGATCATCAAACAAATTAGGATATTAGACAAAGATAACCGAAGGAAATATAAAATGCAGTTTTTCAATGATGATTACATTTTTTAAAGGGATAGTTCAACATATTGGCAAATTGGCCCATTGCCATAATCCCTGATTTGTTGCCTTTAATTGTCGGTGCAAGCTATTTTTAGAACGGCGGAGCAGAGCCGCGAGCTGCTCAGAGCTAAGCTACGTAGGCTAATGGGATTTCTTGGTTTCTGTTATTATCGCATAGCGTGGTGAATGTGCAGGTCACAACTTGTCCACCAGAGCGTTTTGGAGTTGTTGGATTGTGTATTTGATGAGGGAAACCAAGAAATCCCATGAGCTCCTGTAGCATAGCTCTGAGCAGCTCGCGGCTCTGCTCCACCGATCTAAAAAAAAGCTTGCACCGACAATTAAAGGTAACAAACCTACTGCTATGACTATAGGGATTATGGCAATGGGCCAATTTGCCAAAATGTTGAACTATCCCTTTAAGGGAAAAGAGCTATCCAAACCTACCTGGCCCTATGTGGAAAAGTAACTGCCCCCACTAACTGTAATAAAACAACTTTTTGGGAGTTAAATTTCACTGTTCACACTGAGGTCTGATCACTGCCAGACCTGTTGAATCAAGAAATCACTTCAATAGAAGCTGTTTGCATGAAGTGAAGGAGGCTAAAAGATCTCAACAACCAAAACATCATGCTGCGATCTAAAGAAATTCAAGAAAAGATGAAAAACAAAATCATTGACTTTTTCTAAAGCATTGGGACTGGAAGCACCTGCAGCGCAATCTGCATCTGCTGTGTCTTTTTTCCTCGTCTTTCTTCACGTGTTTGTTCATAAAACTGCTTCTCAAACAAACCGTCCTCAGCTGTAGTCGATGATGCATCTTATCTGTACTGTCTGTGCTGCAGCAACACAGCCTGCTGTTGATGCTGGGCTGTTTCCATGGAGACGGTCATGCTGCGTGCCATAAAAACCAACCCCTAAAATGTGCACGGTCATCATTTGTAAACTGTAAAACTGGTTCAGTTTGGAATATCTCCAACATGGCTTGGATTTATCGCCGTTATAATGTCCTCGCCAGTTACATCCCATAATTTTAGAGAGACTTGATTCCATCTCTTTCTCTCCAGCAGGAGACAGGAAACACTTCGTGTGTTTCCTGTCTCTTGTGGTGTTTCCTGTTTCTCAGTGAGTGAATCAAAACTGATAAAGACAAGTGAAGTGTAACTTACTTTTTCTTTTTTTGTAACTTCCTCATTGCAAAAGGCTGAGAGCTTTTTATCAGAGCACTGGATTATGTTGCATAAACACAGCTGAGTTGGATTACCGAGGCGCTGGGTTCCTGACATTGTTCTCACCTGCAGCAGTGATGCAGCTCCAGAAGTGGGAGTAAAGCTGCTGTAAACATGCAGCGCCCTCAAACACTCATCCATCAAGTGCACGCTGTTCCTCTTGGAGCCGTAACAGCTGCTCTCATCCGACTGAAACTCACCCTACTTCAGCAGCGCGGGGCGTGTTTCAGTTCCTCAAGTCGCTGACGCACGGTTTCTGTCCCACCTGCAGCTGCCGGTCCAGATACGGCTGCTTTTCTTCCGTCCGGATCGGTTGCACGTTTTTTTTGTTTTGTTTTATTTTTTTGAGAGCGCATCAGCAGCAGATCCTCTTTTAAAAGCTCAGTCAGACTCTCCACGGTGTCACCGTCAGCCAATTAATTAGCACCCCAGGCGACTTGGCTTTCCCAGCATGCATTAGTCAACCTTCTCTTATTGTAAATGTCTTGGGCTGACACTCAACTATTCACCAAATATGTGGCGCACACACACACACACGCAAACACACACACACACAGGCATAAAAACCCGAGCCGGAGACTTGAGATAACCTGTGTCGTCCTGGTTGTTTAAGTGTCAGCTTTACACCTCACATTAAATCTGCTCTAATGTTCAAGACACTGGATGCAGTGGATTCATTTCTTAAATTAGCATGTTTCGTATTAACTCAATCGGCGTCAAAATTGTCGCATTATTTTCTCTCAGCAACTGTATAACTGCAAAATTGATGGCACAGATGTGTCAGTCGGCTGGTCAGGGCGTTGGGCCAACGTGACCGTGACCTGGAGCCAAATGACTGAAGTGAAATAAAATAAAAATAGAATAAAGAGAGAGTTGCATCAGTGTCTGTTTGGGTTTGGATGTAATGAAGTGGTTGTATGCTGGTACATCGATGCCTGACTTACACAAGTGATAATGAAGTTGTTCATAAAACCAAAGATTAAACCCCTGTCACACCTGTAGTCGACCAACAGATGTTTTCACTTACGTTTCCTGATTTACAGCTTTTCTTAGCTTGACTGACCCCCCTCCCCTCCTCCTCCTCCTCCTCCTCCTCTGTTAGTTTTGTTCTCTCGGTGAGATATATTGTGCATGTAGCTCCGCCCACTTTACCCTCCCTGGAAGTGTAATGGGACAGAGTAATTGAAAACACCTGGTGGGTGGTGGTGGTGGGTGGAGGGGGTTTAGTGAAGTGGACTGAAGTGAACCAGACTGCTGAGGGTGGTAATGTAAATAACATCAACATTGTCAGTGTTACAACATCAGAGTGGTGTCTTGGCTGCTGTGTGCATTTCTATACACTGTGCATTGTCTGGCTGACCTTTAATGACCTTATAGTTTTTTTTTTTTTAAATAATAATGTAACTTATAAGGCGGTGGAGAATGAAATTCATTTTTTGTTCTACTGTCCATTTTATGACTCTATAAGACAAAAATTGTTTAGTAAAGTAGATCCAAATAACGAATTTGTTTGGTTAGACAATGCTGAGAAGCTAAAACATATTTTTCATTTCAATATTTTTGCATTTTCTTTATTTCTTGAAAAGGCTTGGGCAATGAGACGAAGAGCGATATATACTGTAGTTGAATACTGAAAGTAACCTTAAATTGTTGATTTATGTCACACCTGTGTGGCAGGTAACACCAACAGGAAGGACTGTCTAGTCTTTTTTGTATTGGTTATTAAAGGTGTCTTGTAATCTCATATGGGATGGGCCACAGTGGTGGCATGACACGAAAATAAAAAATTCATTCATTCATTCATTATAAGGCAGTTACAGTGTGTGTGTTTGCATGTGGTTGTACGTCTTTATACACAGATTTAATATGTCTGCGTCCTCTTCTTTTATATTTACACCACACTCCTCCTCCTCTTTCTTCTTCCTCTTCTTCTCTCCATTACAGCGTCTGAACAAGACGACACATGACATTAGATAACTTTACCCCGGTGCTACAGGTCCCTCTTATTAAAGTTTAATATTAATAAGGAAAAATGTCTCTTACTGGAACTGTTGCTCCCAGACACACAGTTCATATTTGCACCGTTAGCGTACTATTATTATTATTTAAATTAATGAGCCCATTAGTGAAGCTGCTTGGGTTTAATATAGCATGGTGATAACAGCAGGATGTTGAGTGTAAAGGTGGCTCATCATGCGTTTGTGTGTGTGTGTTTAGTGCACACGTCTGCTTTTTGTGTGTTTATAAGTGTAACTGTGTTTGTGTGTCTGTTTGTCTCTGTTAGTCTCACATCGTCTCCTGTCTGGATGTTTTTCTCTCCCCAGTTTAACTCTCATCTCTCCGTCTGCCTCCATCTTTGGGGATATCACTCTTTTTTTTCTCCTTTTGACTGATGATCTCTGTCTTCTCACTCACTGTATTGATCTCTGAATCTCTGATCGTTTTCTTCCTCCCTCCCTCCTCCTTTCTCTCTCCTTCTCTTTGCTCCTTTCCAAACTTCATTTTTTCCTTCATTTAGCCAGGAGACCTATTATTTATATGTCAGAAATGTCCAGCCACGCCAGAACCACATTATTTCACCACATGGTTGTATTTCATTCTGTCTGATTGTCTTCTCTCCTCGGTGCTCTACGGTTTCATCCACTCTGACAGCTGCTCGCCTCCAGCTATTGTCCTGCTTTAGCTCGGACACTGTACAGATTTACACAGTCTGAGCTCTTATGTAAAGAAAAAGCCAACATTTTACAGATACTCAGTGTACAGATTCATTTTGCTTATTACTCCCTCCATTCACCCAATTAACTGTTTGGTCTATAAATTATTCAAAAACACAAAATGAAGAGTCCAAGCTGTTGAAAAATGACAAAATACTCACATTAAAAAGTTGGAACCGGTGAATTTTTTATTTTTTATTTATTTTTTTGTAACTCAAAAAGCAGCTTTAGGTGTGACATTTTATGCTAATATGACACATACTGAATAAAACATAATGCACAGTGCATTGTTATTTTAGGTGGCTGCAGAAACCCTGTAAATATTGTCACCATCTCATCATCGCAGCTTCCCTCTCCCTCGCACACACACAGACACACACACACACACACACAGATACATGAGGTGTTTTTGTTTTCCCCACCTACACTTGACTCTTTAGACAGAAGTGATTTGTCCTCTCAGACCTGTGGACGTGTGGACGTGCGGTGTCTGGTTTCTATTTCTGATCAGTTGTGGTGAGGTGCGTGCGCAGTGGGAGGTGTGATGTTGGTTCTCAGCTTTGTTCTTGTCTGACATTTTTGTTTATCATTGTAATTTTATGTTTCCTGGTGTATTGACTGGAGCTAAAGTGTCCTGCAGGGACTCTGAAGCATTTCTACTCCACTCTGAAAACTCAATATACAACCTGAGAGCCGGCGGCGCTATGAGGACACTGACCTTTGTCTCTTGTTAGTTACATGCGGATTTTCTGCTCTGGTTCATTACTATACTAATATATATTGTATACTATACTACTGAGAGAGCACAGACCTGTAGAGGCACGTTACAAACATCATAAACCAGACCACACATTTTAATTCATATTAAATGATCCTGATGAGCCTCGGCCTCTTCTCCTCCACCTCCAACAGCTTCAGATCAAACCGCTTCAGTGCTTTTTTTTGCGTAACTCTGTTGACAGTTAAACAGCAGCAGGTTAAAAACGTAACCTCCTTGGCAGAGGAACTAATAATGATGCATGCAGTAACATATTGCGAGCTGGATGCTGCCTGAGGCTCTGTGTTGTTCTGTGCTGTAGTGTTGAATAGAGCGTTTGTGTGTTTATACTCTATATGAGCTCTGTGCAAACAGGAGAAATACATTCGCTTCTTTGTTTTTGAAGTTGATGCTGATTTAAGGAGGGGAATCCCTTAAACACTTGACTTCAGAGGATTTATCCTCTGCAGGTCCGACCTCGTCCAGCTCTCACCTCGGGGTGGATTTCATCACTCCTGCGTTTTCAGGGATTCTCTGAACTTTATTCTTCTCGGTGATCGTCTCTTTGAGGCCGTAGTTGTTTCTCTTTGCTCTCTTCTTCTGTCAGGTCTCCCATCTCCCATCTCTCATCTCCGTTGTCCTACAGAACATTAACGTTTTAGTCCTATGGCTCTTTGTTTGCACACACACTCTCAGCTGTTTCTCCGTGCGCTGCGGAGCTTCTGGGCAGTCGGCCTGCGATCTGCGAGGGTGCAAAACAGCGGCTGAACATTGTCAGACGTCGCCCTAAATGTGTGTGTGTGGGAATCAATGAAATTATGTTCAATACCCACAAGCCCGCACTGAAATTGAAGCCCTGCTGTAAACGTTTGAATTCTGGCTCCACAGCTCCAAGCTGTTACAGCTGTTTGGCAAGACGCTTGTCAGACTGTCACAGACTCTCTCTGTTTGTCTTCTCTCTCTCCTCTCTCCCTGGCTTTCTATCTCTCCCTTTTCTTTTCCTGTCCTCAGGAAGTAACCCGGTGCAGACCTGGAGTCTGATTCACCAGAGTGATTGAGATGAAGTTGTGCATTTGTGAGTCTTTTCTCTCTCCTCCTTTTCTCCTTCACCCACTCCGTCTCTCCAGAGAACAAGAAATGTCTCAATCTCCAGTGTGGGCTCTGGTTCACTGGACTGATTGAGACCCGGGCTGTGAGAGGAGGAGGAGGAGGAGGAGGAGGAGGAGGAGGAGGAGGAGGAGGAGGAGGAGGAGGAGGGAGGAGGAGGAGGAGGAGGAGGAGGAGGAGGAGGAGGAGGAGGAGGAGGAGGAGCGACCTGGAAGCTGAGGATAAAGGATAAAGTGGAGGGGAAAAAAGAAGTACGTCAGGTGGAGAGAAAGAGTAAAGTGAGACAGTGGAGATGGAGAGATGGAGAAAATGAACTTGGAGACTTTTCAGCGCTGCCGTGCGCCGAAGGTAGAGAGGAGAGAGGGAGAGAGAGAGAGAGAGAGAGATGTTTAAGGAGATACCGTGACATTTCCAATTAGCATCAGTTTTTTTCCCACTTTACCCGAGCAGCAGTTTCCCTCTCACACTCACACACTGAGCTGCCACCAGGTGAAGAAGTTAAACACCCGTCCTGTCAGTTTATAATCACAGGTTCAGGCTCCAGTGACGGCTTCATGTCCCACAGACCCTGAACCTAACACCAATCAATCAGGCAGCAAACACAATCCAAGTTTGTTTGTTTGCTTTTTTCCCTTTAATATCCAGCCCATCAGTAGTAATAATCATCACACAGGACACTAAAGTGATTGTTTTGTGTTGTGTTGAAAGTTGTCGGTCAATTAAGCGAAGTACGATCCAGACCGGCCGCTGATGGTTTCCCACTCCGGTCGATAATTCGGTGAGAAAAGCGGAGGCACTGTGAGAAGAAGTGGTGCAGCACCGGGAAGGAAATGATTATAACTCGCTCAAATTTTCCTTCCCTGGGTAAGCAGACAATCAAGAGCGGGATTTTGGCTTTTTGGCTTTTTAGAGGCGGCGCTTTTTTATTATAGCAGACACACCGGAGAACAGCTTTACTGCTAAAACACCGAGAGCGCAACCAAAAGTGGGACAGCTGTGCAACCAAAATCAAAATTACTCCCCGACTGCTGCCATAAAAAACAAGGACACACACACACGCACACATGTTACACACAAAAAAAACAAAATTATAGGGAGAATCATTTAGAGCTGTCTTCAGGGAACAGGGAAGAGGGAATATGTTTCTGGATTTTTGCTCTTAACCAAGCGACGGCTGGTTAGCATTGTCAGCAAACTAGCTGACAGCAGCCAGCCACAGACTCACTGATGTCATGTGTGTGTATGTGTGTGTGTGAGAGAGAGAGAAAAGTTGCCATGTCCTTTGTGAGGGCAGAGTTCTGGTTGAATGAAAAGTTTTTATTCCAAGCTGAAGCGAAATGCAAATCTTGTTGTGAAGCCGTGTTAGTTTTTTTTTTTTTTTTTACACGTGTCAAAGTGTCGTCTGTGATGTTTGGGGCGACGACTTTTGCACCATAAAAACGTGCACGGAGCCTGTTGTTGTTGTGCTATTGGGCCGATGTGGAGGACTGACGATCACCGAGATGATCACAGATCGCTCACGTCTGTGTAAAATGTAAAGACGACATATTTAACTTGTTTTCCCATTAGTGTAGTAACGTATTTCTAGTATTAAATCCATATAAACTTGGATATTCTCATTCATCCAGGTCATCGTGATCTCTGGGTAACAAATAAAATCGAAAGGAACTGGACTTGTATTTGTCTAGAAGACGTTTCACCTTTTATCCAAGGGGCTTTGTGAACCGATGAAGCTTCTTGGATAAGAGGCGAAACGTCTTCCTTGACAAATACAAGTCCAGTTCCTTTCGATTTAATTTGTTGCCCAGAAATATTAACTTATGCTTGTAACTGGCACAGACACACTCTGACACTTCGACATACTTGTTATCTGTGATGACAAGTTTATTTTAACGTAGCATTAAACACTTCTCTGTGTCTGTCGTTTGATAATGTAACGTTCATCTCACAAACTGAAATATTTGTTTCTAGCATCTTTGAAGTGTTTTACTTCCTCAGCTCATGATAAACACTTTTCACAACCCTCAGGCCTTAGCTGAGGTGTCTGAAAAAACTGATAAGTTTTAACACGTTGTGGTCATTTTTTGGTCACGGGAAACAATTATTTCTGAAAACTCTGTGTGTATAAACAGGTGAAAACAGAGTTTGAGGTTCCTGAACGTCACCGTATGTGACAGAAAATGCACTGACGTCAGGTGTGTGTGACCTCTGTGACCTCTGTTTAACCGTTACATCCACGGTGAGACCATGATGCTGTCAAACCAGAGCTCTTATCAATGTTCGTTCAAACTCTTTTTGCTTGTTTGCAAACGCAGCAGCTCCATAACGTTGAAGAGCAGAGAAGCAGAAGGAGAAGAAGCTCTGAGGTCACGAGTTTCACTCCAACTCTCTCTCCACCTGAACAATAGAAGAAATGTGAGTGCTGCCGTGGGTGAGGGTGGATGAACCGCTCAGGTGCTCTTCAAGGACACAGGATGAAGAAAAACTGAAGATAAAAAACACAGCAAGCAGACTGTCCTTGTGCAAATAGTGGTAAAGAGGCAGTCCAAAACTGATGGGTCCGAGGCACTCTGAGGTGTTGTTAAAAATCCTTTATTTTGCAGGGATTTTGCAAAATAAAAGATTTTTTAACAACACCTCACTCATCCGTTTTGGACTGCCTTTTACTCTTTACCACTATTTGCACCAGGACAGTCTGCTTGCTGTGTTTTTTATCTGTAGTCTCTCTCCACCTGTTTGTCCTATAGGACATGATCAACACTCTACAGTGTGTTTATCAGGGTTCATGTAGATGAAGATGTTGAAACTGATCATGAGAATGAAGCGTCTGCAGCTGCAGCCACAGGTAGAACCACCACGAGACACCCGAGTAAATATTTCGGAGCCATTTCTGAACATTTCACTGCTCCGACAACAAAAGCGTCTGATAATGTTGGTCGTCTGTTGTTTGGCGAGGCCGTTTATTTCTACCACAGAATTCCTCCGTCGTTGTAAACGCTTCAAACAACTTCTAACACACTCATTCACAAAGCTGGTGTAAAGACTCTCACTTATTATTATTTTTTTTCTGTGTTCACATTTTCCTTTGGGTGGTCAGGGAGAAAAAAAAAAGAGATGGGACTGCCTTTATTAAAAAAAAGAAAGAAAGAAAACTTTGGTGCCCTGAGTGTGGTTTAAGTGGGTCGCCTGAGAGTTTAATAGGCGAGGGGAAACCCTGAGACGGATCCAAGCGTGCAGACTCAGTCAGTCAGACGGCGTAGCTGGAGGAAGTCAATGATGTACTTAACCAGTCTCTCCTCAGAAGGCAGTGAAGATGAGGTAGAGCTGCAGACGGATGGGAAGAGGTGGAGAGATGGAGGGAGAAGAGAGGAGAGGAGAAGCGAGAGCGAGGCTGAGGAAGTCAATAATGTACTTAACCTTACTCAACGCACTCCCTCTGTCCCTGTTATTGTAAGGCAGGGAGGAGGAGGAGGAGATGAGACAGAGAGAGAGAGAGAGAGAGAGAGAGAGCATGATGATGGCAGGACTTGGGAATGGAAACAGTCGGAGGCAGCAGAGAAGCGCTGTGTTTTTCTGTCAGCATAAATGTCAGAGTAGTTAAGTGTGAGCGGGGCGGGCGGGCGGGGAGGCCGGGGACTGGAAGAGCCCCGTGTACCAGGGAATAGCCTGGTTTTTACGGCCACATAAATCTCCGTCCCCCCTCACTGAAGGTTGTAACCCACCTCCTCCTCCTCTTTCTCCTCCTCCTCCTTCTCCTCCTCCTCCTCCAGCTTTCCTGCCTCGGTCCAGCAGTTTACGCTAAAAACCTCCTTTTGACTTCTTGACTCTATTTGCCGCTGCCTCTTTTGCCTCGTTTCTCTCTCTTTCAGACTCTTGACCTCTGCCATCCTTTTTTCTTTTCTTTTTTTTTTTACTCTCTCAGTCGTATACTTCCATGTATTTTCTCCATTTGTGGCTCAAACTACCAGGAAAATGAGATAATATCTTTCTACAGGCTGCAGTTTTCCTAATTTGTTTTATTTTTTTTAGCATCCTTGATCTGTGTTTTCTTTTCACCTTAATCCTCCTCAGGGACACTCTTATAATAAACCTCTAATATAAGATCATATTAACACGGAGCTCCTGGTCATGTACTCACTTGTTTTCTTACCTGCGAGTGTTGATTTATCTTTTTTCTACACTTTTTATTAAAAATAAGAAAAAACAGCTGCTCATATGAGAAGTGAAATTAACTTTATTTTTCTGAATCTGAATTTCAACTCTCCCTCTGGTTTCTTTTTAACTCTTTCCAAATCTCTTGTGGCCCACAGTGTTGATGGAAACACAGTGGGTGCTTTTATTTCATGTTTTCAGCTTTTGTTTGATTCATTTCTGACTTTTCTCTCCGTCCTCTGTCTCTCAGTCTCTCTCTGACTCGTCCTCTGCCCTCTGGTTTGGTTTCATTCTAGTTTCTAATCAATAAAGAAGCACCTAGAGTATTAAAGCAGATGCATGAAAGGGGACTTCCACAATAGCCCTCCCACACCCACCCACCCCCCCACCTCTCCACCGCTCCCCTAGTGAATACAGCACTAATGCAGGATGAGTTCACATTCAGCCCGTACAAGGACTCCCACTGTATTTGAGAGACGGAACAAGTGCATCATTGTGAAGTTTCCCAGCGAGTCCGAAGCGCTGATATGTAACGGCGATCAAGTCGGTTTATTCTGGCGAGCTGCCGGCTGACGGGCCGCTGCCATCAGCGCATTATTTCATTAACACTTGTGTTTTCATGGTGAACATCTTCTCACTCGTCTTTTTTTTTCTCTCTCTCTTTCTCTCTCTCCCTTCCCCCATATTCTCCCCTCCCTCCCTCCCTCCCTCCCCCCTCTGACAGATGGAGAGCGAGAAGAAGAGGAGAAAATACTCCACGAGCAGCAATGACTCCGACACCACCGACAGTAAGTTGGAGGGAGATTCAGGGGAAGGGAGGGGCAGAGAGTGTGTGTGTGTGTGTGTGTGTGTGTGTGAGAGAGAGAGTGAGTGAGCGAGTGAGCATGAAACATGGAAGTATCAGAAGAGTGTGTTCCTTGTGCTGCTGTTGTGGTTTCAGTCGACTCCTGCAGGTTGTTTCTCACACTCTTCCACTTTCCACCTGTCTCTCACCGTCGTTCTCTCCTCATTAACACCTCCTCCTCTTCCTCTTCCTCCTCCTCCTCCTCCTCCCTCTAAACAACAACCTCAATACAAACATGAACATGCGGCTTTGGTGATTTTTTCCCTCAGCTTCTACAGATACGTCAGAATTAAAGGAATAGTTCACCAAAAAATGAAATTCAGTCATAATTGACTCACCCTCATGCTGATGAATACTCCAGAGTAGTTTTTTATTCCTCAAAGTGCATCTGGAGACCCGGGAGGCTGGTTTGTAGTCCAACGAAAACTTTATATGAGATTAATAGGGCCTGACACAACGTCCATAAAACTACACAAAAACCTCCATACTGCTCAGCCGCTCCAATCCATGTGTCCTGAAGGGATATAGTCCAGAGTTTACTCACAACGACGTCATTTAGGACAGGCAAATTCAATACAGGACTCTTTAGGCTGTAAAAATGTCCTAAATGATGTCGTTTCGCATAAACTCTGGACTATATCCCTTCTTCAGGACACTTGGATTGTAGCAGACGAGCAGTGTGGAGGAATATTACAAGGTTTTTGTGTCGTTTTATGGAAGTTTTTGTGTCGGGCGCTATTGGCTCTCTTATAAGGATTTCATTGGACTACGAACCGGCCTCCCGGGTCTCCAGATGCACTTTGAGGAATAAAAAACTACTCCCGAGTATTCATCGGCATGAGGGTGAGTCAATAATGACTTTGAATTTCATTTTTTGGTGAACTAGTCCTTTAAGAGAACATTGAAGAAATGGGACGTAAACAGATAAAACTCCTCTGAAGCTGATTCATACTGATGATCTCAGTATCTGAGAGACAGAGTTGTGGTTTGTCTCTGCTGACACTCAGTGTGTATAAAACCACCACACATCTTACTGTGTGTGTGTGTGTGTGTGTGTGTGTGTGTGTGTGTGTGAAGGGTCAGTCTTCACACTCACATCTCCACCTGCTGCTTCACCTGCTGCTCTGTCCTCCTCCCTCCAGCTGCAGTCACTTGTTTTTGTTTTTCTTTATCCTCCTCCTACATCGAGTAAATTCAACTTTGATGCCGTGAATGAAATGATTAGACTTAAAGATTTATTTTACCATCAGCAGGAGTCACATGCAGCCAAGTTAAGGCCTCACAGTGATATAATACGTGTAATAAAGAGCAGTATAACAGCTTAGTGAGTAAATCAGGTGCTTAACACTCACAGATTGTGGCTGCAAATTCAGTAAAAACCCACATCTTGCGTTTGCGGTCGGCCATATTCTCAGTAAATCTGGCTTTATGTGATTTGGAAGAAATGTTAAACATATGCAGCCGTTAACTGGCTCCACTGATGAATGGATATGAATAGCAGGGATAGATGAGCAGATACACTTTGTACCCACAGTCATCATGACACAACAACCAGAGACAGACAGACAGATATGAAGAGATAGACCGCATGATGGTGGGAACATCTGGCCGGTCTAACACATTACTGTCGCTGGCAGCGTCTGCTGGAAAATCATCTGATAATAAACTGTCTTTGAATAACGGTGCAGTGTTACACAAGCACACTTGGCTCTCGGAGCCGATCGCTCTCTCTCTCCACGAAATATGAAGATTTAGTCACCGAAGGCAGCGAGCAGTTTTGATTTAATTTTCAACATCATTCTTCTCGGCTTTTGGCAGCTCAACACGACTAATTCTTGGCATTTTGCGGTGGCGCGCATTTTTTCAATAACAAGCAAATATATTCGTTTGGCCGCAGCCCCCATGACTCCGTCAGGCCAACACAGACACACAGTTAAGACTCATCTGTGAGCGAGAAAGTAGGAGAGTGAAGCTCACTGTTGGTTTCATCTTTTCAGGCTGAATTAGTTAGAATAAAAACCAGTTGTGTAACTACTCGCCTACGTACTTCCGCTCAATGTTCAGTTTCCTCTACTACTTAGAGGATCTACCAGCCAATCAGAGATCAGAGAACAAAGACGCTGAGGTTATGAGCTGAGTTGGAAGTTGTAGTTCGTACACAGTGGCAGCAGAGAGAGGGATGTTCACGAAGCCGTTCGTTCAGCCTAAAAGCACACACTCGCTTTTAGGGCTGTGTCTCGCTACTTATTCACTGAATCGATTCGATTCTGATTCACAAGGTCTCGATTCCATTGGATTTTGGATCATTTGGAGGTATTTCAGTTTTAATACCAATTTGCTTAGTTATGAAAGACATTTTCACAGAACTAATGCTGCAAAGTATACAAAGATGGAACTCTCCATCTGGCGCATGAAGGCAGAGCCAATAGTTTTAAACTTCAACAGGAAGTAAAGGTTTCTCAATGGAGAGTAATAAACTGTAGTGCAACAGACTGGTTAGGACCAGACTCATCTGTTCTTCTCACCTTATTTTTGGATTTCTGTGTTGAACAGTAACATTTGTTTTTCCTTTTGCTTGTGTAAACATTAATAATTTTTCCTCTTAAATGTCACTGTCCCTCAGCTCCACACATCTTTCTTTACTTTTTAGTCCTTTTCAAAAATTTTGATTGATATTTTCCTTCTCTCTCTCTGGTTAAGAAATCAAATGTGTTTATTTATTACAGTCTTATAGAAGAGGGAATATTTTTTCAGTTCATCATTCATTTCATTTGTCACTAAAACAAAAACACTTTCCCACTTCAAACTGTGATGTTGTCGAATGTCTCAACTCTTTTCTTTTTAAAACTTTTTTTTGTTTTAATTTTTAACTATATTAAAGATTTAGATCAGGGTTTTTCAATCTTGGGATCGGGACCCTACGTGGGGTCGCCTTGAATTCAAATGGGGTCGCCTCAAATGTCTAGTAATTGACAAAAAAAAAAGACTGATACAATTTGTTTTAACCATTTTTTTTAACCAATTATTATTATTTTAAAATTCTGACTAAAACATCACACACAATTTTAAACACAGCATCTATACTTTCACTTTCTTGAATATAAATCGAGTTCAAATAAAATGCAGCATATAAAAATATCTGAGCTGACACATCTTGATTGACAGACGCGGTGTCGCCAGAAATTTGTGATGTCAAAATGGAGTCACCAGCCAAAAAAGGTTGGGAACCACTGACTTAGATCGACAGGAAAATGACCTCAGGGTGACGGGAACTTGAACAAAGTCCAGCAGTTTACTGCAGCGGGGCTGACGGAGGTCAGGTTGAACCATCATGTGGTCACAGGTTGAGTGTATAAAATATTTTACAGCAGCTTTAACAGGCGGTGTGTGTATGTGTATGTGTGTGTGTGTGTGTGTTTTCCCTTCAGCCCTGACTCAGCCGCCCCTGCACCGAAGGCCATATACACTGTTGCTGTATAATTAGCCGTTAGCCGTTAGCTTCCCCTGGCCGGCGCTGCGTCGGGCTCCAGCTGCATCTGTTGACTGGAGGTTATCAGGTTTCTAATTGAAGGATGCCCATGATAATTTTGGCTGCCGTGCACCAAGCGGGGCTTTTAATTAACACGCGGCCACGATGGTAACCTCCAACTGAGCTGTGGCCCGTTTGGTTATCTGGCCGCAGTGATGGAGCGGTGCAGCTGCCTCGCATGGGGTGTGTGGATATAACCTGCACGCACACACCCACACACACACACACGCACACACACACACTGTAGAGTGCAGATGCATGAATTTCCAGCAGTTCCACTAAATAATTCTCATGCTGAACACGCGTGTGGACGAGCACGGACAGCTTCAGAGCTTTTGGCTGAGATTCTAGACTGAGTCTGCCGTGTTTGGATGATGATGATGATGATGATGATGATGATGATGGTGAAGGTGGAGAGCGCCGCCGTCTAACACGTTCCTCCAAAACCTCCTGTAGGTGTTCGGCTGCAGTAAAAAGTGAGACTGGGCTCCACCTGCTCAGTCTGTCAGTGTGTGTTTACTGAGTTTAACGTGTTTATTCCTGGACAGACTCCAGTTTACAGGGTTCCTACACAAGTATAGAAAAATGTGGAATTTGATTTTATACATTTCCAGGTCTGGAAAAGTATGGAAAATGGAAGCTATTGTATGGAAATATATTTATCTTAATACTTATATGGGGTTTGGTCTTATGCGAAGTCATTTGGGTTAATTATTTGCATGCGCTATTGGAAATTATTTGGTGACATAATGGCATACAAATTCAGAATAATGAAAACAAACTATTTATTGCATCATTTATTTACATGATACACATCATGTATTCAAATATCACAATTATTTGAATTTTTATTTTCTGAGAAGTCTGGATATTAGGGTCTGGAAAAAGTATGGGATTTTGAAATTTCAAATGTGTAGGACTAGGAACCCTGGGTTTACTTTTAACGTGGTGGTGGTGGTGCACTTTGAGACCACCGCTCAGAGGACGGAGAGTGAGTGGAGGATCCATTTGAAATCCTCTCCCACTTGTCGCTGTCAATATTTCATATAAAAAAAAAAACAGGGATGTGTGAAAAACATAAATCTGTGCAGCTCTGAGCGACTCGACGTGAACAAAGTCTGTGTGTGATCGGGGGGCAGAAGTGTGGGTGCGTGCATATGTGGGAAATATCTGTATGTATTAGCAGCTGTATGTTCATGTGTGAAGTGTGTGTGTGTGGGGAGAGAGAGGGAGTGAGTAATTTCCAGGACGAGCCTGACAGCAGCTCTGCCCTCGGCTCTGTTGGTTGTTCAGACATCACAAGTGAAATTAGTGTGGTGGCAGTACTTCTGCCGCGGCAAAGGAAATATGTTGAGTGGGAGGCAGCCTGCACACACACACACACACACACACGCACAGTCACGGTCACAGTGTGCTATATTGCACAGTATCTGCAAATTTGTGTTTTCCATTATGCCCATGTGATGTAATTTAATTGCTAATGTGATGCAATTTCTAATGAGCTCCTTCTTCACGGCTGCACAGGTGGAAATGAGCTTTCGGCTCAAATCTGTTGCTGCTGTGGTTAATAAAAGAAAATGTAGAGAAACTATCATAAATGAAATTACACACATCCCCTCTCTTCTCCGCATCATATATCAGTATGAGCTCTGATCACACACACACACACGTGCATACAGACGAACACAAACACTCACACACCCAGGGTGGCTGATTGAAGCGGTAGGTGGGATATTGGCTCCAGTGTCTGGTTAATTGCCATTAAGTTGTGTATTAATGAGGTTGTAAAAGACCATAGTGGACTAACAGCTTAACAAGATGCTATTTATACTGTCATTACTTATTACAGCCCTTTAATAGATCATCATCAGTCCGCTTCAATTAAAGGCCTGACTCTGAGAGGCAGCAGAAGTCACATGGAGCCGTTCGCTCGGCTGCGTCTCCATCGCTGCGAGTTAGAGAAGTCTTGAGCCTCGTCACATGATCACCGAGGAACTTTGATGACCAGCTTTTTCCTCTCCAATAAATAACCACCCCCCCCTCCCCCGTGTTTTTTTTATTTTATTTTTTATTACAGTCTATATTGTAAAACCTCTCTGCAAAAAAACAAATTTCTCCACTGGGACAATAAAGTTTGTTTGGAGTAAACCTGAGTGTACATGAAGCCTGATCTCCAGCCAGAGCTCGCTCTCTGTTCTTCATTTGCTTCCCTTTTAAAAATCAACATTCACACTCATGACTGCACATTCTTGACAAATCAAACACAGATCAAGTTTCTGCTCTGTGTTGTTGCCCCAGAACATTTCAAACACTTTGTCTTTACAGCAGCAGGGACAGAAAAAGGGGGCCGGCGGGTCGGTGCCAGAAAGTGATTCATGCTTTCTCCTCATCCAGGCCTCAAAAGAACAAGGAGAGGTTTTTATTAATCTCAATCACACTGGTATTTACTGTCTTTTTCTCTCTCTTTAATATTATCATTGCAGGTCAGGTGACCTCATGGTCCAGGTCATCCAAGAATACGGGCACCAGCAGCACATGGGTCCGCCACCAGCACAAGAAACCATCAGAGGTGAGTTGGATGAGATGAAACACTCTCTCTCTCTGAGTTTAGTTCAGCTCCACTGATCGATGCTGATGTGACAGATGTTTTGCGGCTGTTGCCAAAAACTTCTCTGTTTGGTGTTGTCGAGCGCTGACGTGACCTGCATCTCTTGTGCGAGTTCTTGTCTATATCAGGTGTGTATGTGTGTGTTTCAGGCTCAGTTGTGTCTTGATCAGACGGACATAGTTTCTGCTGCTGTTGAAGATTTGTAAGAAATCATAAAATCCACCTAATTAGAAAACTGTAACCATCTTTATATCACTTCTTAACCCTATGTAAATACAACCATGCCGGTCACCACAGCTAAATCAACGAGGCGCATGAATGGGACAGTTTGGTTCCCTAAAGTACCAGGTTGGAGCATCCACATGGTTTTGATGAATGTTCTCAAATGACCACCCTGAGGGAAGGAACTGGCATAATCCAGTTGGAAAATGGTGAAGTGTACCAGTTGTGGCGACGCTTCTGCTGCCACAATCACACATTCCTCCCACTCCGTCAGTGAAGTGGCTTCAAATCTGTTTAAGGACGACTCGACTCGAGTTTCACTCCAAAAATAACCATCGTCTGCCGTTTGGGAACAAATTACATCCACTCTTAAAAAATTAGCAGAGGCGATATTTTTTCTTTTGTTTTGGTTTTGATGAATGAAACAGATCGGGCGATGACCTCAGAGGAGACGCTTAAAACAAAGATCTGCTACAAAATGAACCGACACCATTGAAGAAGGTAAATTGCGCTCACTGCTGCTGTGATTTCTCACCGTGCATCGTTCAGAGAAACTGTCAAAAACTCAAACGAGATGTGAGTTTTTTTTTTCTAATGTGACTTTTGAAAAAAAAAAGAATGAGTAAAGCAAAAAAGAAAAGGCATGCCTGCCCCCGAACCACCTCGAAGTACAAGTCATCAGCAGAGCATCTGTCATGCCTGTGCATTTGAAGCTTCCTCCCCCTCAGCTCCATCCAGTTAACCACAGGCTGTTGGAAGGTCCTGTCAGCAATCAGTCTCTCAGTAATTACTACTGTAGCTCTCTGCTCTGACCCGGACCTCGGCTGAAGAGCCAGGGGCCACGTTCAATTTCATAACGCTGCCTCCTCGCCTCACTCTGGGGCGCCCTGATTTTTTCTTCTGCTTCTTCTTCTTCATGAAAGATGATGTTTAGCAGCAATTTTTATTTCAGCTTTTTTTCTCTCTCTCTCTCTCTGGCAGTAAGTGACAGAAAAGGTCGAACTAAGAAAAAAAAAAGAAAAGAAAAAGGGCGGGTGACATCTGACAGAGGTTCAGTGAAAAGTTTTGAAGTCATGTTGCAAGAACATTTGATGTTTTTGACCCATTTAATATATAAAGATAGAAACTGACACATCCAGGGCTGCAGCTCGGTGCTGGAGCTTCATGGTAAAAACTTCATCACTTGATGATTTTGCACGTTGGTTCATGTGTCTAACTGAACCTGAGCAGCTTGAATTTGAGATTACAACCTGCAGGTGTTCACTGCTCACACACAGAAAATACAAAACGGTGTAATGTGATGAAACTATCACAGATGTTAATCACTAGCTCATTTTATTGAATTATTCACTTGTTTTGCTGAGGATGCTGTCATCTACTTTTAATTTTATTTTTCCAACCACCACTCCCATAAACACATCAGCTGTCCTGTGCTGTTTTAAAGGAGACATATTCTGCCCCTTTTCCACAGATTAAAATAGTTCCCAAGTGTCTTAAAGACATGTCTGTGACATGCTTTGGTCAAAATACCCCAAGGATCAAACATCACAGCTCTTTTCATCCTTTCTAAACAGCCCTGTTCAGAACGGCTGGTTTCAGTGCCTGTCCCTTTAAATGCAAATGAGCCACTGCTTGCCCCGCCCCTTCTACTGGTACCAGGTAGGGGTGGTATTATGCTAATTTGAAAACTAATGACATCATTGTCAGACAACTGAGGGAATAGCTCGTAAAACCACATGGATTTCAACCCTAGGAGCCTGAAAATTACAGATTTTTTTTGTCAATTCTCACATTTTTGGGTCTGCAAGGCAAAACAAACACCCAGATAAAGGTTAAAGAGCCTTTAAAAATCGATATTTCCATAATACTATGTCCCCTTTAAGTGAGTGGTGGTGCAGCTTCCTGCAGGTACACGGCTTCACAAAGCGCCTGTTGTCTGACCCACATTTTTGAAAAAAAAGAGGCAGCTTTTGCATCAGCGACTGACCAGGTGTGTGGAGGTGTGAAAGTTGGCAGCATTTAAGCTCCTTCTCCCTCTCTCTCTCTCTTTTTTTCCCTTCTCTTTTCTCAACACATCTATTTTTGTTGTTTTCTGTGTGTGCAACTGAGTGTAACATCATGAATGGCTTTTGAGAACACGCTGTCCAAAACCGTTTGCCTCTTCTCTTTGTGTTGGTGGTTTGTTGCATTGAGACAACAAAAAAAGACTGGAAAAAGACCCAGAATTCCCTGGGAGGAGATTTGAGAGGCAGTGGGATACAGCAGAGGTGGGGGGGTTGGTGCTATAATGGCCTTTTGGACGTGTCCGTCCAGAACAGGTAAAAGCACTTTTGCCTTCTGATTCTTCCTGTGACCCAGTTCATTTGAAGGATACTGAGACCTATTGTCACCGGAGCAGAGCAGCGTCTTTGTGCGAGCAGTCCGGGGCTCTTTCTCCATTTGTAGGTTAATTGAGTGACTGCTCATATTTCTTGAGGGCGACTCGTCTTCTGTCAGCGTGTGGAAGAAGTGATGAAGAAACCGTCCGAGGAGGAGGAGGAGTTTTCCTCTTCACAAAAACCAACAGCGTGTCAGCACTTCAGTCCGAGGTGTTTGCTGGTGAGTGGTGTCAGCGTGAAGCGTGAGGGCCGTCCTCAGGCCACGGCGGCCACTTGGATGTTTTACTCATCTGAAGGTCGCAACCCTGATTAAATGTCACCCCTCCCCCCCTCCTCTCTCTCTTTTACTTACAGTACTTAGCTGTGTTTTGGGAAATCTTCTTCTTTTTGGAAAGGTTTCACTTGCTTGACCTGACTAATGAAGAGGAAGAAGGAGCTTTTTCTCTCTTTGTATCTAAGCAGCAGATAAATTAGCCTGAGAGGGATCAGAGGAACAACGACCACCGTCAAATGTCACATTTACATGTGGCATTTTGGGTTGAACTAGTTCATCAGCTAAGTACAAGTCCACAGGTTTCGTTGGTTAGTGAAATCAGCGTTTTCTCTCTCTCTCTCTCTCTCTTTGTTAAATATGCATCTGGTTTTTAAACTTTGCTGATAGACGAGGTTTCACCAGTTCAACCCACGCTCTTTTTATGATGCTAATGTGAACGGACGTCACTGAAGTTATTTTTTTATTGTATTTTATTTTGTATTTTCTAAATCCGAGCGAGGCCGTGAAGATTCCTCGTCCTCCGCTGGGAAGAAACTCCACCAGCCAGCGGCCTCCTCGCAAGTTTCTGGACCGGCGCTCGCCCTGGGCTGAGGGAGGTGTGGCGGATGGTAAACACTGTGCACTTGTAATGACAGCGTAGCTCTTTTCTAAAAATGAGCCGTCTCTATTTGCGCCTTTGCGAGTCTTTCACCCCGGCTCTGACTTTTCTTAGAAGTGGTTTAGAGGGCTTTACTTGGCGGAAGGAGGGCACAGTCAAATGCTTCCGGTTTTTTTTTTTTTTTTCCTTTTTCTTTTTGTATAACTGTTTTATCTCGTTGTAGATGAGAGAGATTTAAGATTTTGAAAATTTTTGTTGGACAAACAGGAAGTCATTATGACATGGAGCACCGAGAGGCAGACGGCACATATTTGGTCTGGTGGTTGATGGTTTAGGGGGGGGCAGCAGAAAAACACACAGACAACAAACAAAGAAGAAAAAAAAAGTTAAGTTTAAAAAAAAAAGACAAGAAAAAAAAGCACTGTAATGTGAGTGTGCTGAGTCACCGATGTGAGGGAGGGAGGGAGGACTCTCTTTTATTTTACACTCCCCCCTCTTCGGAGAAATCCCCCTGCTCTCCTCCAGGGAATTGGGTGACACTTGTCAAAACATGGGCAGGACACACACACCCACACACACACACACACACACACACACACACACACACACACACACACACACACACACACACCCAGACACAAACACTCACACACATTTTTTAGAGGGTGCTTGTAACACTATATTGAGATGGAAACATGAATACAGACACAACTTTGTAATCTGGGTTGTTTTTTTTTTTCCAGTCTGGTGGTGTTGACATTTTGCACCACAAACTTGGAAGAGTGAACGTCTACGTCCAAGTTTCTTGTTTCTTCTCAAACTTTTCTTTTTGTTTTTCTTTCTGTTTTTTTTTTTCCCGGTGGGTTTACGTGGAGACGACGGTCGTTAAGACAAGTGTTTACCTGAGCTGTTTGTGCAAGAAAACATCAATCAATCAGTTGTGTGTGTGTGTGTGTGAGACGTTGAGCATAACTCACAGATAATTAATGTTAATGACCAGCACCTGTTACTGGGCTGTGTGTGTGTGTGTGTGTGTGGGATACACACAGCCTCAGTTCATAACAGGCCTCTGCAGATGTGATTCATGAAAATAAAGTGCTGATTAATCCAGGTGTAATGATCTGCTGTAAGTGTTGATAATCTGACAGTTTGGCAATTTAACAAAAAAAAACAACAACCTGTGACTTACAATTAGTGCGACAGTGAAAAGTGAGTATGTGAAAGAACTCGGATTCACAACGGGGGAAGTGGAGCAGGTGGGTGTGAAGTGTCTGAGTAAAAACACTCATTCATCTGCTTTCATTTCTAGTCTCCTCTGTGGCCTTTCAGCTCCTGTTACATAAGTGTTGCTGTGCAGTTGACTGTGTATCCAGACTGATGATAATGATGATGAAGCCGTGTTGCATTCAGGGACATTTTTCAATGTTGTCGTGGCTTGAACGAAGATGTTGTGGCGAAGTTCAGATCCTAGATTTTTTATTTTATTTTAGATTTTTACAGAGTTAAATCGGAAGTATTTTGATGACTGAGGAGTTTTTACAGTTCGGCGAGGAGGTCGACAATCAGAGAGTGATGCCGCTCACAATGCATCATGGGAGGAAGGAAGTGGTGTTGATGGGGTTTGATAAAGAAGACGATGGCTGAGCAGGTGTGAAACTCTCACTGTAGAATCATTGCACCGTGGCACAAAACCAAAAGTTTTGTTTATTGCATTTTCATTTACACCACGTTGTGTATTTGACTGGTTTTGGTATAGTTGTGTTTTATGTGAAGATGAGAGGAGAAAGATGGGAAATGTTTGCATTTTTTGTTGCACTTTGTGAAGTGAAAAGAGGAAAATGATGATGAAGAAGTCGACACTAAAACCAACCAAGCTGGCGATGTAACGACAGATAAAAGTCAGTGTGAGTGGGTGTAACGCTGGATGGTGCCGGGTCGACATCAGTAATGATCAGTAGCCTCATCAGGAAAGTGCAGTAGTTTTACAGAAACTGAAGTCTGGGAACTGTCGGAGGTTGTTCTGCAGCCAAGCAGTGTTGAGAAGCTGGTTGAGCTGCTCAGCATCCTCTCTCATCGTCGGTTCTTCCTCATCGTTTGCAGTTGTTGCTGAAATATTTCAATCAAATGAAGACGTTTGGGAAAAGTTCCCCGGGACATCGGCGCGCTCTCTGAGCCGCTCTCGAGTGTTTTCAACAGCTTTCATGCGGAGCAAAGAGTCATTGTTCCTCAGGCAGCTGTATGTTCATCCAGATGTGCAGATGTTACAGGTGGATCGCTGTCAGAGCAGCGACGCTCCAGCGTTTAGTCTGAGACATCACAGCTCCTTCTTCATCTCTCCTTCAGTGTTGATGTTCCAGCACCGTGTGTGTGTGTCGAGGATAAGTAATCGTGTGTATGGATACATACAGTATACGCGCTTGTGTGTGTGAAGTGTGTGTGTGTGTGTTGTGTGTGTGTGTGTGTGTTTTACCAGGCTAGCAGCTGCTGCAGCTCATTAGGGGCTGCTAGAAACAGCTGTGAAACTCCATGGCAACCAGATGCAAACAGCTACAGGAATGCATGGAGTTGATGTTAGAGTTATACACACACACACACAAACAAAAATGCACACATGCGCACACACACACAGATACATGCACACGCACGTGGAATCACACACACACACACACATTACACACACACTGTCACTCTCACTCACGTGTGCCAAGCCCAGTGAATGGATGAGCAGCCTGGACGGACCGTAGCGAGTTTTGCATGTCGACACATACCAGCCACACGCACACGCACACGCACACACACACACACACACACTGGACCAACAAGTTGTATTAAACTGTCAGGATTGCTCACCTGCCAGAGAAGGTGAGCAATAAGTGGGGGAAATAATGGGGGGGGTGCATTAATTAAAGATGGACAAAGGAGAGAAAACTGTATAGATGGAGAAATGGATGATGAGTGAATGAATAGAAATCATCGGTGGAGGAAATATTGAAGGATAAATGATCGACATGTGATTGTGTCCCTCTCCGATTGATTTTGAGTCAGTGTAGAAATATAAACTTCAGCTCAAACATCTGTAGATTTCTGATCAATCATTGTCCTTTGGCCTTTGTTGTAAAGTTTAACTTTATGTATCTACTTGTATCATGTATCAGTTTTTTTTTTTTAAATAATGACTCACTGATGCATTTTTTGTCATTAGGCCAGAATCACACACATCTGTAACAGCTTGTGTGCCAAGTCTCATGTTTTAGTGTCTTTATTGAATCCAACATCAACATGTTTATATGAAAATATCACAAAGTGAAAGAGCTACAGGTGTCCACCCTGATCACAGGTCAGTAACTGAGTCCTAACCCACTACAGAGTGACTCTCAGTAGAACCTCTAAGAGCTGATCCCAGGACAGTGATGAGCTCTGTCCTGGTTTTAGTATAGATAAGCTGCATTAACAACAGAGGAGCTGAGAGCAGCAGAGTGTGTACAGTAGGAAGCAGAGTGAAAAAACTAAACCAAACAAAACACATTGTGTTGCATTGCTGCATTTCCCATGACCCCTCATCCTTCTTCAGTTTAAGTGACATGTAAACAGACTCCTGCTTGAATCCTGTTGTACAAAGACACAAAGACTAAAATATTGCATTTCTTGATTTATTATTTCTCTGGTGCTTCTTGGTGAAAGTTTTGATGGACATCCACTTCTGGTCAGAGTTGCGGTGATGCTGAGTGTCCTCCATGTGTAGATGATTTGTCTTACAGTAGATGGATGGAGCTGGAACCTTCTAGAGATGGTCCTGATGTCCTCATATGTCTCCTGTCCTCTGATTGCATTGGCATCGTTAGTCTGTGTTCTTTACGCCTTGGCACGACACCGGTTGGTCGGTTTCCTCTCTCTTTTAATCAGTGCTGCTCAAAACCTTTTCCTAAGGATGTCTCATCTGATTGGTCTGCTTATTGATCACTTGAACACCCACATGTGAGTCTGTTACCTACTTGACTTTACCAATGCAGCTGGGGTTCACTAGTCTGCTCGCCACTCATTCAGTTCCCTCAAAATGAGTGCATGGACATAAACCTGACATTTCATATATAAAACTGGTGATGATCTAAAATCTAAACTAGTCAAGGGTTTCCCATCTTTTCAACAGCACTGTAACTGAATGGCAGCAGGAGGTTCAGTCATCTCAGAGATCTGGGCTTCTCTCTGTGTCCTAATCTGATCCCAGCCCTGTTGTTGTTGTTGTTGTTGTTATTCACCTCCCATCATTGGTGCTTGTCATCCTCTTGGTCCCTTTAGGCTGTAGTCTTTACACCAAATGGTTCAAGTCAGATCAGATTCAGGCCTTCGTTATATGTGTAAATAAATCGGATATCCACCAATGCGTCTGCAGTCTAAACAGACAGATCGGATATTCCCTGGCAGTGCGAGTCGTACGTCATCAATAATGCGTCGATAGCACATATTGATGACAGTGTGTGTTGTTTACCTGCAGCTGGACCAGCTGACTTCCTCTTCTGCTTTGCTAGCCAACCACATGTCATCTACACATGCAGGTCGTTTGGCGCAAGCAAAGCAGGTGTAGATGCAGATATCAGATATGGCTCACGCAACAAATGGGAATTGGGCATCAAGGCCTGTAGAGTAAAGACAGCTTAAGTTTTCATCAGAAGATCGATCCTCCTCCTCCTCCTCCTCCTCCTCCTCCTCCTCCTCCTCCTCCTCCTCCTCACAGAGACTGGTCCAGTCCGTCATGGTGCAGATTCAGCTCTGCAGATGTTTTAGTGAGATATTTTAGTTGTGAAAACAGTTTCTGTTCAGTTCCAGTAAAACAGTTAAAGTGAAGCAGAGAAAGTTGTCGAGTGTTGGAAGTGTTGGAACAGTTTTGGAGGTGGACTCTGTGGTGCAAAACTAAAATGTATACTTTGTCTGTGAGTTCTTTGAGTTTGTGGTTGACTCATAAACTAACTGCATTGGCCAGAGAACTTCTTGGCAAAATATAAACACTAATCAGATGGTGTGTGTGGTTGTGTGTGTGTGTGTGTTGTGTTGTCTGGAGGGAGGGAGGGAAGTGAATACTTGCTCACCCATGAGCATTTGTTTTGTTTTGCATGTATCACTGGTCTTCTTGGTTTGTCTGTTTCCGGTTGGTCATCACCACTTGTGTGTGTGGTTTTGTGTTTGTGTGTGTGTTTGTTTTTCATGGGTAAATTTCCACATATTTCCAGTCATGTGTGACGAGCTGATGGCAGCAGCTCAAAGGATCGGATGCTGTTCCCTGTGGAGAAATCCAGAGAAACAAAGATTGTGAGAAATAAACTGATGGACAATGAATCAATAAAATCATTAATGGATTCAGAGAAACAGATGATGAGGAAAGGGAGTGACAGGGTGAAGTGATCATAAGAGGTGGTTGGCTGCCAGTTTAGGACGCTGCAAAAACAAACACAATCACAACGGAACAGTGTCGGACTGTGAAACTTTGTGCAACTCATGACTTTGATGAAAGTTGAACTTCTTCTTCGTCTTATTGTTTTGGTATCATTTTCTTCTGCTGTAAGATAAAGAAGAAATATATCCACTCGACTCTGCGCACTGTCACTTTGTGCAACAGCAAACAACAGATAAATGTAGTGATTTGTGAGGCACAACAACAACAACAAAAAACCCAGGACGTCCAGACGAGTGTGTGTGTGTGTGACTTTGTTGTTCTATAGATGTCGGGCAGTTTACTTTCTGCAGAGTGTTAGAGAGATAGATACATAGATACTTTTATTCATCCAGAGGGAAATTCACATCTTCCAGCAGATTTAGGATCGACACAACAGAAAAACATTTTAAAAGGCACGCAATAAATACTAATAAATAATATTTTAAAGTGCATGGTTTTTAGTATGGTGTGAAGCAGAAGACGAGTTATTTCCTCAGAGTGGAATTAAAGAGAAACACGCCTTGTTAAAAAGCCATTAAGTGTGAAAATTACATAAAAGAAGAGGCACATGTTGAAATTTCATGTATTTTTCTTGAGAAATTTCAGGTTGTTCATAATGTTTTGTAAATAGTTCATCAAATGAAAACATCTTAATAATGTACCTGCACTTCGTTGCACTGAAACAAAGGGGAAAATGTAGAGTTCTCGTTATAGGCTTTATGCACAGCTCCACTACTTCCTGAACTTAAACAAGCTCCTTTATTTCCTGTCTTACATTATTAGACAAACCGATTAATCCAGGTGTGTCTGATGACTTCACAATGGTCAGACACACCTGGGTTAATCAGTTTGTCCAATAAGGAGCTTGTTTAAAGTTCAGGAAGTAGTGGAACTGTGCATAAAGCCTATTGATGCTTTCATTTCACTGGTTCGGCCCACTTGAGATTAAATGACGCTTTATGTGGCCCCTGAAGTAAATTGAGTTTGACACTGCTGGTCTAAACTTTATTGGAGCTTTATCCAGTCTTCCACTGATGCTAACATGCTAACCAGCTAGCTCTGCTCAGAAGACGTCTTATCGTCTCATCAAGCTCCTGTCTCGGCTGATTTCACCCGCTCCCACAAAAAAACAATAACACATTAGACACCAGAAAAAAACTTAAACTGCCCCTTTTTAAGTGTTGTCATCTTGTGTTGAGTAACCAGTGACTAAAACCAACCTCTCCCACGCCGGCTACAGTGTTTGTACAGCTATTAAAAGGTCTGTGAATGCGTCACTGAGTCTTTTAAGTGTGTTTAAAGCAGAAGTAAGCGGAATGTTTGTGTTAATATAAGTCTTAAATAGTTATATCTTTCAACAGCAATCACTTATATAGAGTGTTTGGTCTGAAACACAGGTCTGTCAGTCACTCTGCTCTGCTGTAAGCAGAGGAGAAAACTTTCCTTGTATCCTACAACCTTTATCCAATGAGAGAACGGCATAAAGGGGCGGTCCTCTCTGTGTGTGCAGCCAAGGGATGCGCGTGAATGTGGTGACGTAGGGACGAGGACCAATAGATCCATGACGAGGGCAGAGACTGCTAACTCCACCTGCTGACAAGAAGCCAAAAGACCGGATCGCTTACTTCTGCTTTAAAGCAACACTATGTAGGATTCACGGTAGCTACTGGTAGCCTACTCTGGTTGAGAAGAGCAACTGTCTGCTACTGTGTCTTTCCCAGAGAAGCACAGTAGCCTATGTGAATTTGTTGCCGTCGCCGGCATCATTACCAGTACCGTTGCCGTCACCGAGCCATGCTGAGCAAAGCACCAGAGGCTCTAGGGAGGTTGGTCGGCCGTGCAGCCCAGCACAGGGCAGGTGAGAGGAGCAGGGAGCTCACCATGGTGTTCCTACCCGCGCGGGGAAGTTACATAGTGAAATTTCAGCCGACGCAACACCTCTCAGGCTGCAGTGACGGCACCATTTTTCCTATTAACCATTTTCTACCACTTCAGTGAGTTTAGAAATATTATTTTAAGGTAGAAAAACTACATAGTGTTGCTTTAACATCAGTAGATGCTGATTCTTCTTCAAAGATTCAAACTTCCAACATCTTTCTAGTTACAAATGCAGAGCTGTGTTTCTCCTCGTGAGATTTCCAGCAGTGAGATTTCCAGACCGCTGACGTCCTGTGAGGAACCTGAGAAAAAGCCTGGATGGACTTGTAGCTTGTTTTTTTTCTGGGGTGTGAGGAGAAGTCACTCCTGTGGACGACGTCTTCGTCTCGAATCTAACTGGAGCAGATGAGACAGATTGAGGGATGAAGAAGCCTGAGGAGCTGTAGTTAAGAATGAAACAACTCCTGGACCACAGTGAGCGAGCGTCACAGACTTGATGATGTATTAATGCAGGAGCATCTGATGGAGGATCTTTTTTTTTCTGCCCCCCCACACCCTCCTTCTGTCAGAAATGCATTTTTTGTTGAGTGGTTGTTGCTTAAAATGACTCAGAGTCTTCTCAGCGTTGGAGTGGGCGTTAATATGAAGCCAGTGGAGAAGCTGGTGTGTTATTATAAGACTGTGCAGACCAACTCCTATTCACAAGTCATAGTGTTTATTTTGGCCGGCACACAGCACCAGATGGGTGGAGTTTGGTGCATCAAAAGCTATTCAGAAAAGTCACAGAAAGTACATGGAGAGGCAGAGGAGTGACTGAAGCCGTGTTTGTGTGGCAGATAGCGCTCGGCCGACACCAGCCGCCGATCTGTCAAATGATATTTGAGACTTTTGATCCTCTGCATTACAGCAGCTCTTTTCATTTGATGTTTGTCTCTTGAAAGCTGCACTTGAAGTGAAGTTGCCGATCCTCAGATTGGGCGTCTGTTTTAATCATCTTCGTTAGTAAATTCTGCTGCAAAAAAAAAAAGCGTGACAACCAACTGGAGTTTGCAGTAGACGCAGATAGGCGGAGCGGCATTAATCATGTAGTTGTTTTGGTTGTTTCATTTTTTTGTTTTTTTTTCAGCCATGCTGCTTCAAAAACTGGGTCACATCTCCCCCCAGCTTCTTGATTTGCCATTTTACCAGATCGTCTGCCTGAGCCTGCCATACGAAGAATGATATTTGCATCGGACTCTGTGGGGGGAAATTGGCTTATCCCTCCTGCCTCTTAAGTCTCCTTCACTCTTTCTTGTCAGTGACCCAGTTTTTTAACCTTTATTTATTAAGGGAAGCTTTTTTTTCTGGGCTTGTCTGCCCTCCCTCTTCCTCCCTTAGAAACAACTTTGCAGCACATTAATGATTTTACACACATTAGCACCTTTTGCAGCTGCAGAGTTCAAGCCTGGATGATGATGATGACATTTTTTTTTTCTCGTTTCTGTTCTGCTTTTGAAAACCTCTTTGTCTCTGCAATGATTTGCTCTCTATCGGAAATGTTTAGCTTAATTTCTCATGCTGTTACATGATGTCTGCATGTCCAAGCCGCCGCCGAGCCGTTAACGTCTTTGACATATGGTCATTTAGTCGCTGCACTGAGGAGATTCGGAGGTTAAATGCTTTGCCCAAGGACATTTGAGGAAAAGAGCTTTTCCTGTTCCAAGCTGCCTCCAGCACAAAATCCACCTCACTTAACCTCCAAGCTGCTGTCGATTGAATTGATATTGAAATTCAAATTTGTGGACAAGCTACACGGATGATCTTTTCTGCCTTTTTCTTTCTTTCTTTCTTTCTTTTTTTTTTTGGTATTCAGCGTTCTTCCTCTGTCTCTCACTTGGACTTGTTTCTTTGAATACGTGATTGTGAGCATGAATGGAGGGCAGAGTTTTCTAAGCGTGCTGGAGGCCAAGAATCACATCTGTTCAAATGGAGGAGCGCAGTCAGTCAGTCAAAGCCTTATTGAAGCGGGGAACAAAGCTTAATTGCGTGACCTTTGAGTGAAGCCCTGGCAATCAGCCCTGCCCTTGGCGTGGAGGGGGAGCGCCGCCGCTCCACGCATCATTCAGGCCAAGGCTTGTGTGATGAGGAGCCGGCGCTCTGAGAAATCTCAAAAGGACCTGTTCGCTGTCTCGTCTCGGCGCTAATGAGGGGGCATAGATTGTAGGCTGAGTGGCTTTTCAGAGCCGGGCTGTGCCGAGCTAGGCTAATAGCAACGGATGTGACAATTCAGATGTGAGAGGAGAGCGGGAGGAAATCCTTTTCACGTTGCTATCAAATCCTTTATGTGTTATTTTAAAAGTGCGGAGTCGGTGCAGGCTGTTGATGCGTTTAGCAGAGACATAACGTTTCTGCATAATAACAGCGACTCTCTCTCTCTCTCTCTCTCTCTCTCTCTGCCTCTCATCCGTCCCGAGCCGAAGCGGGGCGCGGGCTGAAAGGCGTCCTCCTCAGCCCCCGGTGCTGGGTTTGGCCCTGCGTGGTGCCTGTTCTGCAGCGCTCGCACAAAGAACGAGCTGCCATCAGAACTGAGTCTTGATGCTGTAAATGGAGGAAAAGAGGAGGAAAAAAAAGAAGAAATGTTTGAATTGCACCTTAAGGCTCAGCAGGTAGAAGTCGCAGGTGGGCTGTCAAAGAGTTTCGCACAAATGTAACCGTTTGTGGCAGGAGAAAAGTTGATTTTTTATTTATTTCTTTTTATATTTTTGATAAAAATCTTTGTCTCAGCATCACTTTGCTCTACGCTCATGAAGCTTTCAAACCATCCATCCGTTCACTGCTGCAGGGATCATCCAATCATCCTGCTGGAATCTCACCGACATCTTATTGATTGACATTTACACATTGGATGCTTTGCTCTCTTATAGAGGAACTGTTTGTTCCTTAATGAAACAGCTTCAGAGTCCTAGTGCTCAAGATCAGAGCCTCCGACCCGGTGTCCCAGCTCTCGTCTCTGCGGCACCGCCACACAAACGTAACGCGCCCCGTAACTCGTAATCTCTTGAGACTACACAAATATACACACAGTAACATGGTAGATGATAAATAACGTTATCCACCGCTCCATGGATTGATTTCTCACCGGCTTTGTCATTGAAAACAAATGCACATGGAGGAGAGGAGGGTTAGAGACACAGAGGAGGAGAGACCAGACTTTAGCCTCTCATGCAGTAACTTTACTCGTTTTATTCATAAGTAGATAATAAATGCTGTTTGTCTTGGACAGTTTGAGGTTTGCACGGAGACTGTAGATACTGAAAATGGTCATGAATATTTCCTATAATAACACCTGTGCTAATTCAGGCTAATCAGGTATTCATTACGCTGTTTCAGCAGCTTCTTGGCCGACAGGAGACAGTTTGTCATCCAGGAGTTGGACTCTCCTTCCTCTCCTTCCTCTCCTCCTCCTCTGTCTTTTTTCTTTCTTTTGTGTGTGTGTGTATGTGTGTGTGTTTTTTTGTTAAATCTTCGGACCACCTTGAAAACCTGACTTCGTTTTCCAGTCTTGGGCGAAAGATGGAAAATGACAGAGAGAGAAAAAAAAAAGAAAAGGGGGAGAAACATGAGAAATAAAAAGCTTTGCCTGGAAGAACATCAGGAAAAGATGCTAGCCAGTTGAATTTGCACTTTACTTTCTTCTTCTCTCTCTGCACTATCCCTTCTTTTTTCTGCTACTGTTCTTTTCCTCTCTCTCTCTCTCTCAGTTGGTGCGATTGCAGAGGAGTAAGACGAGCCGCATGTTTCCTCTTCTCCTTGTCTTCTCATTTCATTCTGCTCATATGTGAATTATGTCTTTGCCTCTTTATTGCACTTTGTCCTCCTCCCTCCTTAAACACGGGGGAGGAGGCCGTTTCTCTGAGGCATGTGCTCACATTTATAAAGAGAAAAAGAGAAACATCTACTGCTGCAGTGGGAAACAAAGACGAAGTCCAGAGAAGTTATCTGCATCACTTCACTTAACTGTCTTTAATCGATGTTTTGACATGATCACCTTGAACGCCTCATAGACAGAATAACTAATTCATCAAATGTGTTGCGGCACACAGCTGCAGACACAGGTATTAACCACAGGTGATCCAAGACTAGAAGCGTTCATTAGTTCAGATGTATTGATCACATATGTTTAACGATCTGCAGCCGATCGATCAGTGCATCTGTAGTATCAGTCATTGGGACTGATTGATAAGACACCAGAGTCCTGTCTTTGGTGCTGGTGCATGTTAGAGAAAGTGTGCACTCGAGTGTCGAGTGTGTGTTTGTGCCTGATGAAATCACTGAGTCACTGTCTAATGCACTGAGCGCGCACACACACACACACACACACACACACACTCCTCTCCTCTCAGTGTGTCATTCTCTCATCAACGGTTTTCTCTCTTCGTCTTTTTTGCACTCTTAATCACCCACTCAACACTGAAACACACACACACACACACACACACACACACAAGCGCACACACACTTCTTCCTGAGTCCTGTGGACCTTCCAAGCAGCCAATCATTAGAGCCCGTCCCTGTGCTCTGATGTGGCTGCTAAAATTAGCCTCCTCTCTCTGTGAGTCGACATCTGCCATGACGCACTGTGGAGAGCCAGGTAGCCATCATGCCCAGAGGAGAGACAAACTCCCTCCTCTCCTCCTTCTCTCTTCCTCCTCCTCTCCTCTCCTCTCCTCTCCTCCTCCTCTCTTCCTTCCCCTCCTCCTCCCCTCTCCTCTCCTCTCCTCTCCTCTCCTCTCCTCTCCTCTCCTCTCCTCTCCTCTGCTCTCCTCTGCTCTCCTCTCCTCTCCTCTCCTCTCCTCCTCCTCTCCTCCTCCTCTCTTCCTCCTCTCCTCTCCTCTCCTCTCCTCTCCTCTCCTCTCCTCTCCTCTCCTCTCCTCTCCTCTCCTCTCCTCTCCTCTCCTCCTCCTCTCCTCCTCCTCTCTTCCTCCTCTCCTCTCCTCTCCTCTCCTCTCCTCTCCTCTCCTCTCCTCTCCTCTCCTCTCCTCTCCTCCCCTCCTGCTCTCCTCTCCTCTCCTCTCCTCTCCTCTCCTCTCCTCTCCTCTCCTCTCCTCTCCTCACCTCCTGTTTCTTTCTTATCTGCCTTCTTTCAGTTGGGCTTATTCTCTCTGTGTGATTGCTTTTGTCCTCCTTTCTCTGGTTCATATCTTTTTTCCTTTAAACTCTCTTTTTTTTTTCTTATGCAGCTCTGAATCCACTTTCACATTTTCTCTCCTCTTTAGTCTTTTTTTTGAGGTGCAGGTATGAGCTGAGCTCTGACTTACTGCATGTTTTTAAAGAAGTGATAATTACAAACCTTGTTCACAAGAATGCACCATAATGCCAGAGAATGTAGTCGTCCTTATTTACTCTTTTATGCATTGGAAAAGCTACACAACTTAATTTGCTTTTTTTGTCTTTTGTTTTTTTCCATTTCCATGTCCTTGTTATTTTTTAGCCAACTGTTTCAAACCAGTGCTGGTTTGCAGGTTAATATTCAACTTTAAGTAAAGAGTAAAAATGAAGCACCTCATCAAGCTGAAAGTATTTTGAGATTGTTGAGGCACATGACATGATGCATCAACTTTGGTTTGTGTTTATTTTCTTAAGGCATGCAGTGTGTTTCCTGTCTGCAGACGGTGCTTCATGACTTTACCAGGTGTCACTGATGGTTTTACCTGCAGATGAGGCGTTCAGGTGTTGGACGGCACCGTCAAAGTACATTTCACTGCTGAAGCTGAAGTCAAGGGCAGAGTCAAATTCATTCTGTTCAAATACTCACATATAAGCAACATACAAATGAACATGAAGTTAAAAAGTTGTGCAAAAGGGAGAGAATATAGACAATTTCCAAAAACACACATTAGACAAAAACAATGTACAAGAATGAGTGGGAGTGTTCACCATGACTCGAGGGTGTGGGTCAGCTGCACAAGCAGTGCAATGGAAAACCAGTGCAGAGATAGAAATACAGAATCACTGAATGATGAGTATTGAAAGAAACTGTTGTTGTATGTGGCCGTCAGCTGTAAGTTCACACTCTTTATTACTTTGCACTAAACTGTAGTTGTGTTATATGACATATTGTATTTGTTTTAGAGTGCAGTTGTTATGATTCACTAGAGTTTTGGTCATTTTATTCAGTCACATTTCCTTTTGGTCAGCAGCACTTCTTCACATGTTTCACCTGGACTCGTGGTTTTCACACACTCAATAATAATAATAATAATAATAATAATAACAGCAGGATGAGAAAGGAAGCGCCCGCATCCTTTTCAGACTCGAATGTTTTTCAAGATAAACACGACGCAGACGACGGTGTGTGATGTCAGCTGGCCTTCACATTCACCTAAAGCACTTTGTCACTGTGCTTGGAGGAGACTGGCTCAGCCACACCATAATAACAAGGCAGCTGAGAGGCTGAGTGTGCACCTGTGTCAATGTGTGGAGGCCTGTACACGTGTGTGTTTGTGTGTGTGCACTGTTGGATTGTTTATTTTAAGGTTAAATCCATTTCCGGGTTTGAAATGTCAGCTTTCAGCATCATCCTCAGTGTTGTGTGTTGTGTTGTGTTGTGTTGTGTTGTGTTGTGTTGTGTTGTGTTGTGTTGTGTTGTGTTGTGTTGTGCTGTGTTGTGTTGTTGGGCTCAGGCAGAAGCAGACAGAGTTAATCTATTGTCGCTCTGCAGATGGTCAGAGATACTGTACGAGTCGATCCTCAGACCGACTCACACAGCGGAGAAACAAACAGCACAATCAGAGCTGGTGGGAGTTCACCTCACTCTGTCACCTCGTCCTGTTTTAAGCTGCAGGTTCAAATCCCAAAACACTGACTGATTTTGTCGGCAGTTTATTCTTCTTTAAGCCTATAACTCATTTATGCTGTATATTATATACTATTTGTGTTGTGGAGCAGTGGACATGTCAGAAGTCACAGCAGTTGTGTTAGTTGCAGTTTTTGTATTTGTAGTGTATTTGTCGTGGTAATGAATTGTGGACAATAGAAATATGTTAGTTATCTTCAACTCTTGAAACTCATGGAGTTTATTCTGATATTTACTGTTACAATGTTTTTCATCACATACCTTTGATAAGAAAAGTACTATATAACACTACGTCCTATTATTGTTAGTAGCATCAGATATGGAGCTAAGTTGTAATATTAATCACCCAAGTCAATTAATTTTTGAATTTACAATCCAGAATTGATGAATGTTGAATTAATAATTAGATTCTTCATACCAATGTTACATTAAGCTCTTTTTTTCCCCCAAATGTCACATGGGAACTTATTTCTCTTTCCTCAGTGAATGCAGAAAGTCTGAAACATGACGAACCTGAGTCTTTTTCAGGCCCACGTGCAAAACAGTTGAGCAAAAATGAAAATGATGAATTTTAAAAGCATCCATCCTGTGCTGTGCAGCTGTTTGTGGACTGTCAGCAGCAGAAGCTTCAAACTAAGCACAGACGTCCACTTTAATTATGACTCTGAGCTCAGACGGGTCACTAACTCATCTGCAGCATCAGTGGAGCATCAGCAGTTACAGTACCAGTGTGTGTGTGTATGTGTGTGTGTGTGTGTGTGTGTGTGTTCATTAAATCTAAAGTAACAGTACATATTGTCAGCAGTGCAGTGGCTCTCTCTCTGTGTGTGTGTGAGTGTGTAAGTTGGTGTAAGACTCAGCGATAGAGCCGTGATCAGTTATCAGACAGGACTTGGTAAACACACTGCTCTCCTAAGTACAACTGTGTTTCTGAGTGTGATCATTAATGCCTGTCAGGCTGGCAGCCCCCCCGCCGCCAGTGCACACACACACACACACACACACATACACACACATAGTACACACCCCACAGCCCCTGTTCATGTCATCGGTCCAGATCTAGATTGGACTTAATGAGAGCCCTGCGTGTATTCAGCCCATAACTCAACACAGCAGCATACTGATCTACTGACTGACTGACTGACTGGCCAGAGGACTGTGTGTGTGTGTGTGTGTGTGTGTGTGTGTGTGTGTGTGTGTTACCCTGTGTGTGTGATTGGTTCTGTTTGTTTGACCACGGCTGCTTGCGTGTCTCTTAGTGTTCCAAGTGTGTGTGACTGTGTTTGCAACACTTTCCCTGAGTGTGTGTGTGTGTGTGTGTATTTTCACATTAATGCTGAAGCAGAGTTTCTGTGCAGCAGCTGAGTCTCATCTATTCAGTCTCAGTGAGAGGTCATTGATCACTCGGCGGCTCGCGATGCAAACCGACCCGATGACGGAGGAAAAAAATAAATAAAATAAATAAATAAACTTGAGTTATTGAAATGCAAATGAGCGTGACATTTATAGCATGACAGCCTGTCACATCTGGAGCAGCGAGGCAGCTCAAGATCTCTGCAGACAGACAGACACGCACATCATTTGATTGGTGCTGCTGAATCATGATTGGGATTTAAATTAAATTAAAAAAGAAAAGTTATTATCTGAATATCAGGAACCCCCCCCTCCCTGCCCCCCCAAATGAACGATGCAGAGCTCACAGGCTGCAGAGAGAGGAGAGCGGCAGATGTTGCCGGCGTGTCTCTGGTGTGCAGATAATTGTAGAAAGAGTAAATTAAGTGATTTGCCTTTCAGCCAACCTCACTGCAGAGGTTTTTTTTTTTTTTTTTTCTTTGGGTGGGGGGATAATTAGGTGTTTTCACCGCGTTACAGCAGAAAAATAAGAAAAAGATACGTGTAAACAGAGCTGATGAGCGACTGAGTGAACATGGCCAGAAGCAGCTGAACACGACGCACCGCGCTGATGACATATGAATTAATTGCACGCTAAAGGGGATTTTCTGACTGACTGTCGGAAATTTACTGTATGATCTCTCTCTCTCTGTCTCTCTCTCTGTAGGAGTCAGGCATCCACTCAATATGTTCATTTTGTGAATTGTGATTCATCAGATTTGGAGAGCATGAGTGGAAATGGCCAAATTCAATCAGATGTCCTCAGAACAAAGTTATTAGGTTTGATCGATGTGGAAAATCCTTGCAGTGATAAATAAATCATGTGATAAATGGAGAGAGAGAAATGCATTTTTTCTTTTTTTTTCTTCTTCTTATTTTTGGGGGGGGGGTAATTACAGCAAAGAGTTTCCACGGCTGCTGCTGCTGCTGCTCCGAGCCCGAAGCACAAACAGCCATCGTCCAGCAGCACAGTGAGCCAGACACGACACGGCGCTGTCACTCACACATAACTCTTCATTAGTTGTTCTGTTATAAAAACAAAACAAAAAAAACAGCCAAAAGCTTTTTTCTTTGTTTTTTTTCCGTCTTTGCATGAAATACAGTCGACTTGACCCGACTCTGCGGACGATAAACAAGTGACTCAAATCTGATCAGCTCTTCAACTTCTCCGTTTTCCTGCTCGATGGATTTTCCAACTCTCTGAAAAAAAAAAACTCACCTCATTTGCGTTTTTCTGTAAAAGTTTCCTCGACAGCGAACTCCCACCCACCTGTCCCTCCCTCCCTCCCTCCTTCCTTCCCTTCCTTCTTCCCAACCATCTACCTGGTGTTGTCATCTTTCCATAATCCTCCGTTTCCATCTGTCTGCCAGCCATCCATCACAAAAACTGTCTCTCACACACACACAGTAAAAAAAAAGGAAAAAGACGAAGAGAGTGAGCAGTGGAAGAGAGGATGGAGATGAGGTGGAGGGAGAAAACGGCAGAACATAAAACTGCAGGAGCTTGTAATAGTGTTTCCTAGACATTAATTAGCTGCAGTCGTTCCTGTACAAACACACAGTCATAAAACTGATATACTCTCCTCTCCTCCTCCTTCACCATCCCTTCTTCTCTCCTCATTTTCTCTTCTCTTTTTTTCCCCTTTAACCTCCCCTCGCCTCCTTTCCCTCCTCCTCTTCCTCTCTCTCTCCCCCCAACTGCTGAGGAAGAGTGTGACGGAAAAGTGAGAGAAAGTGGGTTGACGAGGAGAAAAGAGAGAGAGAGAGAGAGGGAGATTAAGGAGGAGTGGATCACCCTCCGTCTCTGTCTCTCCTCCTCTCATATTGCTGAAGGGGAAGACAAGATTCATCATGGCCTTGGCTCACTGTCTAGAGCACACACACACACACACACACACACACACACACACACACACACACACACACACACACACACACACACAGAAGCACTGAGGCGCACACACACGCAGTAAAACACACAGTTGCTTTCCCACACACAGAAACACACATGGGCAAAACTTGACCATGCACATGGACATTCACACCACGTTGTTCATAAACATACACACACTTAAACACATCCCTGCAGTTGTACACACACACACACACACACACACACAGAAACACACACACAGACACACACGTCCACTTGCTCCATTGCATTATTTATTTGTGCTGGCTGGCAGACGGTGCAGGCAGCCAAGCAGCAGAAGCAAGGATGCTGCCTTTTACATATGGCCTTTTCATATAGTAGACTGTCATACACACACACGCACACACAAATACACAGACATGAATTGTGCTTGTCCTTCATTTTGCTTTCTACTGAAATCATCCTTTCTTCATATAGAAAATCTTATAAAAACTAATTTAAAAAATGTTTTTCCATTTCTCTCTCTTCCTCTTTTACTGTATATATAATTCATCTTTTCCCTCCCTTCTACTTTACCTTGGACAGTTTACTTCATGTCACTCTCTCCTTCCTGCGCCTCGTCTTCTAAAAACACACTGATTTAATGAATCCACCTTTAGAGGAGACGGTCTGCCCTCTCCTTCACCTCCGACCGGTGAGCTCTCTTACCTCAACACCTCTGCTTCCCGTGTGTCCTGGGTCAAAAAATATAAAAACAAAATAAAAATGTGGAGGAGGTGGAGAGAGAGAGAGAGAGGACGGAGAGGTTAATGGAGAGGAGGAGGGGGAGTGAGGGAGTAGGACGGAGGAGAGGAGCTAATAAAGCAGGGATAAGCATGAGGCTTAGAAAGTAATGATAAAATGTAGGATGAAGTCATACGGTTGATTTGGCACCAGTATTTGTGTGTCTTTGTCTGTGTGTGTTTTCCTGTGTGTGTTTGTGTGTTTGTGTGTGTTCTTGGCTGATGTCCTTGACTATACTGATAAAATCTTTGCTTCAGGTCCCTGATAGAACATGTCAGAACACCCTGTGTGTGTGTGTGCGTGAGTGTGTGTGTGTGTGTGTGTGTGTGTTCATGTAATGTTGGAGAACGATTGTGTCTGCATGAATACACCCTCTCCCTCAGGTGACACACACACCCCTCGTCTTGTTTTCATAGAGTCGTCCTACACACACACACACACACACACACACACTCTTCATGAGTCAGTAGGTGGTTCCTCATTTGGCTTCATGGGAGTGACCGAGGAAAGGAGGTGAGGAAGGAGGAGTCAAGGAAGCAGCATCATGTGAAGCAGCGATAGTGACGGATGCTGGTGGATCACCTGACACTCAGCTTCTCCTTTTTAATTTTAGTTTGAGGTTCTTATTCTAGACCAAGAAGGTTTCTTTACCTTGCTGACTAGTCCAGATGTCAGGTGGTGGCCTACTGTACCTCATCAGCTGATGTTACGGAGGCGTGATCTTCCTGCCAGCTTCTCCATGTCGTTCCCTTGAAGTTTATTCCCTGTTACTGTCTGTAATGCAGAGTATCAATAATGACAACCGCTCCCTTTTATTTATTTATTTCAAATGGCGAAATGTCCTGTCCGTGCACGTCGCCTCTTGAAAAGAGAAGAGACGATTATCTGAAGTGAGACTTTGACCGTGCAGAATCCCCATCGTGCTCTGATGTAAAAAATGCTAAGTTGACAGATGACAACAGTCAAAAACACCTGTTACAGGAGCTGTGTCTCAGTTCAGCATCTGCATCATTCAGAGGACGATTACATCACAGCGTCATGGCAACAAGGCCTGTCCCAGTTCAAAGGCTCCTCCTCCAAATCCGTCCTTCTCTCGCCTGTTCTAGGAGGACACACCACCTGTCCTACATGACCTTCCGTATCACGATATTATTTGCGCACCAGTCGTTATTAGCCACCTAGCATGCTAGCTATCTGAACGTTGAGGCGGCTCAGCGCGTGTGCTTTCTGCAACGACACAAATTAACGTTGCAACGTTCAGGGGAGTAAACATGTTGATAAAACAAACAATTTTGTTGTTGTTGTGCGAGACGTAGCACTGCATCTTTAAATTCTGAGCGGAGTTTTTTTAAATTATCTGTTTATTCAGCTGGGGCGGTGTCCTACTGTACGTGTTCCCACACCACATGCACATTTGTTTTCTTTTTTTAGCGGTCGATCCGTGGAGAGCGATCAGAACGGATCAACTGTTGCACCACTACTTATAATATTTTGATTTGTCTTAAAGTTTTATATTCAGTCGGTAAAACTTTAGTGTGTTGCAAATGTTACATAACAGATTTGGTTGGAATTCCCTTTAGTCGACACGGGACATAGGTGTATATAGGCTACCTAATGAGCTAAAAAACAAACAAAAAAAACAAAAACATTATAAACTTGAATATAATTTGAATATTTACTTACTTTACTTTATTTGTTTATTTGAATGGGACAGTGCACATTAATGGACAAAAACATGTAAATGTGCCAGATTATAGCAAGGTGCCAATTTCCGTCCGGAGTCCCATAAACATAAAAACAGTTCAATAACAGTACACAAAAAGACTCAAAGGCGACTATGGCAATGAAGCACATATTGACATTTTGACACATTCCACAGGTAGGGGGACCACAAGAGTTTTGTTCTCGGGGGAGGGAGACATAAGACGCATTAGAAATTCAAATCTAATTTATGGGGGGCAGATTGACAGCCGTAGTTCTGACCGTCTGACCTCCTCTCTGTCTCTGCAGGTGTTCCGCACCGACTTCATCACGGCCATGAAGCTGCCGGACTCGGCCCAGCTCGGCCCCGACGACTTCTACGTGCTCTCAGACCACTGGAGACAGGAGTGGGAGAAGGGAGTCCAGGTCCCGGCCAACCTGGAGGCCATACCAGAGCCCGTGGTCAGGTAGGACACACACACACACACACACACACACACACACACACACACACACACACACACACACACACACACACACACACACACACACACCAGAGCCAGAGTTTCATCCTGAGTCGATGACCTCAGGTGATTTTCCTTCTCCCACTTTGTCCTCTATAAGTCGACTCCTCTGTGGCGGTGAAACAGGACGGGAGGAGTTTTCTGTGATTCAGCACTGGTGCAGCCTGTGGCCGTCACACACACACACACACACACACACACACACACACACAGACATTATGTCATCACCATAAACACACAGACACTGGCAGAGTTCCCATCGCCCAAAAAAAAAAAAAAAAAGATCTGTGAGTTATGAGATTTGAACATTTGTTTGCTGTGACTAATAGTTGTTTTGGAAATCTGCCTAATGCTCAGTGGAAAAAGTTTTGAAATGTTTGACTCTGGTGCAACGAGGATGAAGCCTCGGAGAGGAAAATCGACGGAAGTCATTTCGATAAACGCGACGTAGCGAACACGACGATGAGAACACAGAAGGACCGAAAAGTCTTAACTGAGATTATCCAGCAAATCTCTGAGCTGTGAGACACTCAGGAACATTTAGGAACAGAGACTGGAACGCAGCGCAGAAAGTGTGGAAACACTTTTATGTAATTAAACTGTATGCAACTACACTGGGAAGCTTTACAGTACATGCACACAACTACATACAGAAAACTGCACACACACACACTCACACATGGGAGCAGGTTTGGATGTGCATGCAGGCAGTGGAACATGCAGAGACACAGGATCAAGCTGGTGGGCAGATGTGTGCAGGCGTGCACTTCGACCCACTTATATTCACTCTCATAGTCTCATAGATTAGTCTGCGCTATCTCTCTCTCTTTCTCTCTCCTTCCCCCTCTCTCTTTCTCACACACACACACACACACACACACACACACACACACCAGTAGGTTGTTGTGGCTCTCTAGTAGGCTACTACTGCAGCTGCTTCACATACCCATGTGGTTTGTTTGGCGTTCTAGGAACTAATGAAAATGCTCAGACTGCCTGGTAATGCCTGTTAGACAGACATGTCATACTGGGAGGCCACACACACACATGCACACATGCACACACGCACACACACACACACACACACACACTTGAAGATACAAACATGCATTTTATGTGACAGGCAGATAAATTATCCAGCGATGTAAGATTCTGTCTGATGTTTTCTGTTCTCACCTATTGCAAAAAAAAAAAAAAAACAGAAGCAGAGATGAAAATGAAAATTCAAATAAATATTGTTTTGTATTTTTTTTAAGGTATTTTGTCAGTGAAAGAATTCACTATTTAAAAGAAAAAGAAAATAAAGTCCACTTAGTCCTTAAAAATGTTAAAATAAATGTTTGAGGATCATAACAGTAACGGTAGCAAACAGGAGTTGTGTGGTGACTCCCGGCAGATCCACTGACAAACAATAAATGCTTCAAACAAACTACTGTATGCAAACCGTAAATCAAATAATGAAGTGCTGCCATATGAAATGTCATATCTGATGAAGAAAACCAGGACACCTGAAGCCGCCTCTGACTGGCGAGCGAACAGCGCCCTGCATAAACAACCCAGAGTGGAGGCGAGAAATTGAGTTTCCAAAATAGAAAAACAAGAAATGAAAGATGGAGTTCCTCTGAGTCTTAATGAGGGCAGAAGAACAAAGGTAATAAATAATAGAAATGAAAGTGCAAAAAGAAAAAAAAGGAAAAGAAAAAGAAATGTGTGTCTTTTGTATGAGTCTGAGATTGAAAGGATAAATGTGTCAGCCTCACTGTTTACATTGTCTAATAGGATCATATCTCAGTCGACGCACATGTCTGACACGTTCACACACAAACAGACTGAGCAGCAGAGAGATGGATGAGCAGGTCGGGAGGAGGAGGAGAAACGGCGAAGATGGGGAAGGAAGGATAGATAGATAGAGAGATGGATGGATGAACGGAGGCTTATCTATTATCTTACACGTGACAGAGTGATGAAGTGATATACAGTGATGTTGAAATGGAGTGAAAAGGGAACAGATGAGATAAAGGAGAGGACGGTAAACGTGAGTGTGACCGAGCTGATGGTCTCTGTCAGAGTCTGTCACAGCCGCGTGTTCATCTTTCTTTTCCTCGTCTGTTATCTGGTCACCCGTCTTTCCTTCTCTTTGCCTCTCTCTCTCTCTCTCTCTCTCTCCCTCTCTCTTCTTTTTTTTTTCTCTTCCTCTCTTGATTTGTTTGGACTGAAATCACCAGCGAAGTTTGAGCCTCTGTGGTCGGGCAGAATCAGAGTTAGGAAACCTTATCCCTGCACAGAAAGTGATGTCTTTTCAGAGGAAATTGTGGAAAATCTTGAAAAAAAAAACCACACAAAAAAAAAACGAGTATTCGATTCGATCAGTTTTTGTTTGGATATCTGATGCAAACATGTTGTCGAGCAGAGAAGAAAAAGAAGAGGTGGGATAATCCTCCAAGAGCTGAAACTGATTCAACTTTCAGTGCAGCTGCAGTTGCAGGGATTCAAAATAAATCTTTTCATTCACACTTAACTTGGAGTGATGGTCGCAGGACTCCAGTTTGACTCATTATTTCTCTTTATTGGCACAGTAGGAAATGTGGTTTGAGTTGTGGAATGTAAAAGCAAACTGGGAACGAGGGAAAAGCTTCACCTGCCTCGGCCGGACAGCAACACCAGCCCTCCCTCCCTCCTCCACCGCTCCTCCCTGCTTTTTAATCTGGTTATTTCTTTTGTTAAAGAACTGAGAAGAAGCACGAGTTTGAGCCGCGGTTGGGTTTTTTTCCCCCTCTCTCTTCCCCCCTCTCTCTTTCTATTTATGTCCTGTTTCTTTTCCGGTTTCTATTAACTATTTTTGTCGCCCTCTAACTCTCTCTTTTCGACGTCTTAATCTCTACATCTCTCTCTCTCTCTCTCTTTGCCTCCCCTCCTCCGACTCCCACCTTTCCCTCTTCCCCCTCGCTCTAGTCGAGCCAGAGGCGCAGACACATTTTTCTTTTTCTATTTTTTTTTTATGAATAATGACATCATCTCTAAAAATTGTTGGAGAGGAAAAGGGCTGCGGGCCCCGTCTGGCTTTGACAACACTCCTCTTCCACATTTGCCTCCCTCTCTCTCTCCCCTTCTCTCTCTCTCTCTCTCTGGACCATATTTGGCCGCTGCGGCGTGATTTTCGGTAAAACTGTTTTGGCGGCCGGTGGAGAGGTCATTATGGTTTGATGTTGTTTTCTTTGTGCCTCTTTTTACCAAAACACAGCAGAGGAGACACAGGGAGAGGAGGAGGAGGAGGAGGAGGAGGAGGAGGAGGATGGTCTTTATCTCTCCTTCGTTCTGTCTGTCCTTTACTTTTTTCCTCCCCTCCACTCATCCTCCTATCTCTCTTCCTTTATCCTCATCCTATCGTTCTGTTGTCTGCTTTTATAATTTTTCTCCTTTCCTCTTGCTTGTCCTCCTGTCTGGCTCTCTCTCTCTCTCCTCCCCTCTGTCTATTTTATTTTATCACTCTCTCCCCCCCTCCTCTGTTCCTTTCTCTCTCCCTCTCTCCCTCTCTCTCCCTCTCTCCCTCTTACTCTCTCCATGGTTTTGTTGGGGCGAGTGGAAGTAATTAGCCATTGCGTAACACTGGCTATGTGCAGACAGTGAATGGGGCTTTGGCAGCGACTCGACAGCCTCAGTCCCCTGTGACAACGCCGAGCCGGAGAGAGAGAGAGAGAGAGAGAGAGAGAGGGGGAAATAATTACACATACACATGAGAAGATCTGTGCCTTTTCACCAAATGAAAGAAATGAGATAGTGGTTATTTTATTTATTGCTTCATTTTTTCCCCCCTCGGACTGGTGGCCCGGTCGGTGAATGTGAACCGGTTGTTTGTGGTTTGGCTAAAACACGCTGGCTTTTTGAATGGCTTTTTGAATGGCGTGTAAAGCTGCGGCCACAGGGGGAAGTGTCACATGGAGAGACTCCTGCATGCATGTACGGTACTGCAAAGACAAATAGATTGATTGTGCAGTTAGACAAGAAGTGCACTTTTCTGGATCATCACTCCGCTGCTCGGTGGCAGTAGATCGGTTCTACAGACGTGCGATGTTCCAAGTTATCTCAAGAGTCTGTGTAAACTGTGAGATGTAAATCTCAATGAGACAATCACTGGACTATATGTCTCCAGTGATGGAGTATCTGCAGTCCAGCTTCCGGCAGTTGTGATCATATGCAAAACCTGGGTGAGACTGGCGCGGATGGGTGCTATGAAAAACGTCAGTCAGCAAGTGCAAACTGAGGCCAACGAGGCCTAATAAAGAAGGAGAAAGGAAGCTGCTGCTCATGATAAGAGAAACTGGTTTGGTTTGTTTCATCATCATTAGCCTACAGACACATAGATGCTTTGTCTTGACCTATTTTTACTTCACCATGACTGTATACTGTAGTTTGGAAGATGCCACCTGCAGATGTGTATACGCAGGTATACATGCACAGCAAACCTATAACAAACTCCCATCAAACACCAGTGAAAGATTAGCCTGGCTGTGTTATGACAATCTGACAGCTGCAAAATACTGAACACATTATTTCGTTAACAGAGTTGTCAGTTCAAGCTGAGCGCTGCTGAAAAAACATTCAGTAATTTGTTGACATTTTTTTTATGTGAGAGCTCGGCACTTGGCAGATTCAGACTGGACAAAAAAAAAAAAAAAAAGATAATAATTGCAGCAGACATTTCCCAGTAAAAGTGATTGAGCTGGAATAGAGTTTCAGAGAAGGGAAGTGCGAATGTCAAGCTTTGCATTCAAGTGCAGGTACAGAGGGAAGTGGCAGCCGACAGGATTTGAATAGATGGCTTGCTATGGAACATAATACAGCATGTAAAAACACGGGTCGTTACTAATTAAACAGGTCGGCTTCTGTTTATATATACAAATGCATCTGTTCATGCACATGGATGGAAACACGTGCACACAAAAGGACACACAAACCGGCGCCCTTTCACTGGGACAGACAGTGCAGCAGTGGGTCAGAAGGCTAATCGCCCACTAATAACTCAGCGACTGTCTCACGCACACACACACAGATAATGGATTGAAGAGAGCCGGAGGGCAGGAAGATGGATAGAGAGATGGATGAGAGAAGGACAAATAGCTGGATACTCTGTCACGGCTGCTGGAGGCAGCTCAGGCAGGTGTAGAGGAGGAATTTCAAAGGTCCTAGAGTTTAATTCCTCCAGTAAAACCGAGGCAAAAGTGTTTGTATAGCACATCATCATACATGGAGGTCATTTGATATGCTTTACAGAAAAAAAAGAAGCATCTCAAGCGAAATAAAAGAGGCATAAAAATAGAGTTAAATAGCACAATAAGAAAACAGTATAAAAACCTAATTATAAAATAGATAATATCTCATTACAGTGCATTAACAGATTAAATGAAGGGAGCAGAGTAAAGCAGCGTTTAGCCTCTTTTTAAAGCCGGTTATGGTTCAGGCAGATTTCATCTCCATTGGGAGCTGGTTCCAGCAGCGTCATGGCTCAAAGCCATTTGACCCTGGTTAATTTTAACTGACCAGGTCCTGCAAATCTTTAGAGACCCAGTAGGCTCATATACATGCACAATAAGCATTTTAACACTTCTGTAATGAAGTTAACAAGGAGAGTTTTGCTGCTGTAGGCGGAGGTTACCGCCCAGTAGGGGTGTAACGGTACACAAAAGTCACGGTTCGGTACGTACCTCGGTTCAGGGGTCACGGTTCGGTACGGTTTCGGTACAACAGACACTAATTGAATGTAAAACTAAAATCTGTCTTGTGTTATAAAAGTTAAAAGAAAAAAGAATACAAAATAAAACAAGTGCATTAGGAGTGTTATAATGCCATTCATTAATTCTAGAGGGAAAAAAACGTGCACTTGACAACTGACAACTATTATTCGAATTATTAAATTATTATTATTAAAAACATATTATTAAAAAAACAAAACGATAAACTGACATCAATGTTGGTTTACACAGTTAAATTAGACTAGCAGTTACTTTGGTGATGTTTCTGGTCCTGCCTGTGTTCATAAAACATATTAGGCAGCTACACGCACATCCCCCAAAAAACTGAAGACTAGGTGCTGGACCACCAAGAAAGACACAGGTAAGGAAAAAAGGAGACCGCTCACTAGTTAAAAGCTCCCGTGACAGTTTAATGTCACTCACACGTTTCAGGCATCAGCCCTTCATCAGACAAAATGTGTCTGATTATATAGTGTGCGGTCTCCTTTTCTCCTCACCTGTCTGTGTTCATGTCAAGAGGCTTAAAAGCTGCGGGATAAGTTGTTGCACACAACTTGTCTTTTTACTTGCACCAGTGATTGACATATCGGGTTGAACATGCGCTACGTGTTTGATGCGTTTCTAGCGACGCACCGCGCATCCGTGAAACATCGCCGACGGACTTTGTCCGGTGGACCAGTCGCGAGCATGGATGTATTATGGTCGCGAGCCGCCGCCGCCGCCGCCGCCGCCGCCGCCGCCGTTTGTTTCATTGAGAAGCCACAGTGACATGAATGAAGCAGACAGCTCTCCTCCTCTAACTTCACTCTCTCATCACTTCTCTTCTTCGTCTGCTATGACGGCTGCTGCAGCTTCGAGGCTCATTACCGCCACCTGGATTCGAGTGAGGACTCGACTTTTTTTTTTTTTTTTTTAATATTCATTCAGACGTATTCGTCGTGTGACTGTGTGCACCGAACCGTGACCCCCGTACCGTGACGGCACGGGACGAATACATATACCGTTACACCCCTACCGCCCAGTATTCATCAACTCACGAGGCCTCGGATCTGATTCTGAATTGTTTTCACTTCATTCATTGAAATCATGGGACACAGGAAGCCATGTTTTAGTTAATTGGTGTATTTGTGCGGTTACATTGAGGATTATTTTCAGTATCTGTGTGGAGATGAGTCAGTCCACGGCCGTGACCTAAAACAAACTGTCCTTCTGGATTTTGTAGCTCAGAAACACAGTTTACACCACAGCTGGACTCCCGTGGAGAGAGAGGGAACAACGCTGATGCAGCATTTCATCACTTCAAACAGTTCAACCTGGACCCAATGAAAGATTTCTAGTTGAATCGAGTGACACATTTTTACAACTTCATAACACCTAGTGGTTATTATGGTGTCCATTATTGAAGACAGGCACTGAAATCAAGAAGTTAAAGGACATGTTTTAAAAGGATCTGATAAAGATCAGCTGTGAAAACTCATTTCAAAGCCTGTTTAAACATCCAATATGTGAAAGCATGTTAACCAGTTGAAGTCGTCATATTGGGCAAACAGCAGAATAATTGCAAAATCATTAAAATCAGATTGAACTAGAACGATAGTGAAACAAATGGGCACTTGGATCTGCTTCTCTACAGGGAAATGTGGCCTCTCATATTTACTGCTTTGCAAAATTGTTCTGTAGTTTTATGAACTTAAACATCAGTAACATAATCTCCTTTTTCCTGGTTCTGTGACACTGGAATTTTTTGGCAAGTGTACCTCCAAGTTATTTTATTACTTGGCCAGATTCACAAAATCAGTAATCCTGTCTCTGTCTGGAAGGAGAAAAAAAAAGAAAAGAAAGAAGTTCGACACACCCCGTTTAAATGACATGACATTAGTTTTTCCCTCTCAGTGTATCTGATGAAGACAAATAGCCTGTTAAAGGTCACGACAAAAGCACTGATGCAAGTACATCAGTGACATGTGTAAGACAAAAGGAGAGCAGGGCGGCGGGGGCGGGAGGGAAAACGAGCGGCGGCTCGTCGACTGAAAAGCCCCACAGGAACTGAACCCCGGCCAGCTGCAGCGCCGGTCACCAAGTCCTCCTGTGAATGTTCACTTTTATGGCTGCACAACTGTATATGTGTATGTATGTGTGTGTGTGTGTGTGTGTGTGTGTGTGTGTGTGTGTGTGTGTTTGTGTTTGTATGTACCAGTATGTCCACAACAACATCTGGAAATTCACCCAACATACCCTCTGATCTTTCCAAAACAACTCCTCAGATCATCAGATAATAAGATGACTAAGAGCAGCATCACCGGCCTCGTCGTGTCCTGGGTCAGCGGGTGCACGCGGACTAATCGCTTCCACACACACACACACACACACACACACACACACACACTACTCATGTTTGTTGGTAGTTTTAGTCACTGTGGTTCCAGATAAATGGCGGCAGTTAGATGGATGAATGAATGAACGCTTCACAGGCTGGTTTGCACACACAGTGTATAGTACATGTGATGGCGATGTGCCGAGGTGCCACTCTCTGGGACGATGGCGCGCAGACCGAACAGACCGGATGAGTGGAAAAGTTTTCAGCGCACGGATTAATTAACGAACGTCTCGTTGAAGGAACCGCACTAACTACAGCAGCCGCAGCAGCAGCTGCAACTGGGAACATGAATCATTTTCATTTATCACTATCAACTTCCCTCAGAGCGCCGTAAACAGAGAGCAACTAAATCAAATCAACATTTGTTGTGAGCAACTTTAGCATTTTTTTAAAAGCAGCAGCAGCAGTGGTGGGATCAGACCTGGCTCTGCTCTACATGTCTGACTACAGGGGATTTTCACTGACTGATTGATGAACCTACAGTCTCAATGAGTTCATTAGGACAAAAAGGATTTTTTTTTTTAACGATTGGAGTGGCAGCCAGACTGGTCCAATAGATTAATTGGCTGTTTACTGGACGGATGAGGAGATGAGCTAATGGGTCGGTAACTCCAGCGCAGACTTAGGATGAACGGCTCTCTGACCCGCTGACGGGCGGTCGGAGGTTACGACCAGAAAGCCAAGTTCACCCGCATTAACTCATCACCACATTGCTATGAAGGGTCAGCGGGTGTATTTCTGACCACAGGCTGATTTGGTTGCTTTTGGCAGGATGGGGGGTGAGGAGGGGTAAGGGGGGGGGAGTGAGCGAATATGAGAAGTGTATTTCTTAAAGTGTGGGGCTGCGGAGCCAAACTGGGCCCCTGCCATCTGTATCTGGTGGGTCCCCGTGACAAAACTAATAACATATTATAGTGAGAAATAGCTTTTGATCTGTGTCCCGGGGGAAGGCGAGTTAATAAACCCACAGAGGCGGGAGGCGAACCATAATGGCAAATACAGGAACATAATCATACATTGTGATTTCTGGATGAGTTCACTAAGTCACTGGCTATGTCTCTCTCTCTCTCTCTCTCTCTCTCTAGCTGTTCTCACTGAGACATACTTTACTGAGACTGAGTGGTTGAGCGGCTGGCCGACCGATCAGCTCTCCCTCTGATACACAGAGGTGGGAAGCAACAACGTACAAATACTTTGTTGCTGTATTTAAGTAGATTTTTCAGGTATCTGTACTTTATTTGAGTTCTTTTTTTTTTTCTTCTCACGACTTTTTACTTTTACTCCCTACACTTGAACACACATATCTGTACTTTCTACTCCTTACATCGTCAAAACATGTTCTTTACTTTTTCAACATCCACAAGCGACGGGCGCATGGTGTCTGTCCGACTTCCCATTTCTCCAACTTAAGTAACCCTAACCCTAAACTTAACCCCTAAGTGTAACGGAGGTCTGCGGGTGTGCCACAGTCACGAGGGAGCAGTAAGGTGAAGTGACGGTAGTGTGGCGGTTAGCGTTACTGGAAGTAAACTCACTCACCCATAAAAGACGTGCTAACCTGCCTGCCAAGTGGTTGTCAACCTCTTGGCAAAGCGGTTAGCATTGTCGCCTGCGGTGCGGGAGATCCGGGTTCGATCCTCGCCTAGGGCAAGTCTGAACCAACAACATCGGTCACATAAACATAACCATAACCCTCTAGAATAAATTGGATTAATGTCTGAGAAATGGGCGGTCGGACTGACGTATTCTCCCCCGAGTGACGACCAGGGGAGACCAGATTGCGAGAAAGACTGAGGCTGCGCACCTGACGCATTTTTCAGCCCGTTTTCACTCCGGTCCAGATGCCACACCACTGGCAGAGCAAGGTGTTTCCATGCCAACTGACTGGACAAAGACGCGTCATGTTTACATGTTGATTGTAAACATGCAACGCTAAGAAGTAACGCTAACAATGGAGACATCAGGCAGTTGGAGCGGATCAAGTTCGACTGAAGCCAGACCGACACCACCCCACGTGGCCGTTTAGGTTGCACCACAGTTGAGCTGGGCCGACCTGAACGCTGCCTGTGTGAAAACACTTCATTCCAAATTGCTTCTGAACCGTCCGTGCTGCGTTTTGGTACAAATTCATTCTTCCTTTTTACTTTTACTTACATTTCATTTAAGTACTGTACATTTCAGAGCCTGTACTTTCTTACTTTTACTTGACTAAAGGAGTTGAATCTGTACTAGAATGTGAGTACTTGTGAGGACGCCTCTGCTGATGCGTCTGATTACCATCTTCCTTTGACTTCATGCCAAAAAAAGTGCATGGAGGTGCAGCCTCTGTGAAATTTCTCTGCCATTTGCGCAGCGCAGATTTTTCTACCTCTTCTTCACCACTTGACTGGGTCAGTGGGGCTGTCGGCGACCACATTTCAGGCTTCCTGCCCGACCGGCTGAACAACCGCAGCGACCGCTTGCCTGGGTGGCTCGCTTGTCGACTTGCCTGGGCAGAGCGGCCGTCTCCCAGAATGACTGATTGAGTGGATGGGTACGGAGGTCAATGGGCGGTTGAATGAAAATAGGAAGAAAATCCTCTCTGCCCTCTCATCACTACAGAATGCGGTTGGGTCACCGGGCGCTTTATTAATCACACGGAGGCCATGCTGCTTTGTTTCCTGACTGATTGGACTGACTGGCTGACTGGTTCGCTAAAGTGACATCTGGCAGTCTGAGTGAACTTCCCTCTTGTGCTCCTGGCCTGCATCCAACCAGAAAGCAACAATGACTGTACGAGCGGTTCATCTTTGACCACATTTTTTAGGTCAGCTGCCCGACTCTATTGACTGACTGGCTGACTGGGCCGGGCTTACCGACTAGTTGGCTGACCTCGGTAGAAGAAGACAGAGAAGTCAGAGCCCTGCAGGCTGACTGGATGACTGTTTGCCTGCATGCATGCCTGCTGCTGACAGGCTGACTCTCTGACTCTCTGACCACAGTGACTGTGCTTTGGCCACAGAAACGAGCCGGTTTTCTGGTTCCAGAGGGTGAGTCAGGCTCCAGCTAAAACCCATTCACCTCTGGAGGCTCGCGGGCAAAGACCGACTGCAGAGCGCGGACTCCTGCGTCGAGAATCTAAACATTTCTGCTCCAAACAAAAGGTTTTAAC